>NW_017536174.1:48802-61616 GCF_001853355.1 Bactrocera latifrons | reverse complement strand
CGTTAGTTCTGTTTTCTCCAGACTGGACAAGGAAGCAACACAAATGGGTCTGGCAGTGAACGAGGGCAAGACGAAATATCTTCTGTCATCAAACAAATAGTCGACGCACTTGCGATTTGGCAATCACGTCACCGTTGACTGTCATAGCTTTGAAGTTGTAGATAATTTCGTCTATCTTGCAACCAGTGTAAACACTACCAACAATGTCAGCCTGGCAAGCCAACGCAGGATAACTCTTGCCAACAGGTGCTACTTCGGACTGAGCAGGCAATTGAGAACCAAAGTCCTCTCTCGACAAACAAAAACYAAACTCTATAAGTCACTCATAATTCTCGTCCTGCTATGTGGTGCAGAGGCTTGGACGATGTCAACAACGGATGAGTCGACGTTGCGAGTTTTCGAGAGAAAGTTCTGCGAAAGATTTATGGTCCTTTGCGCGTTGGAAATAACCCAGAGCCCGAGGTGGTATGAGAGGGCTTTATAGAAGACGGGGTCAATATTGGAGAATAGGCGTCGGACCTTCCACTTTTAGGTAAAATTATATACCTCGGGACGAGGGCTCTACCGATTTCAACCAAATTCGGCTACTGACATTCTTATCTAACAGTGTGAAAATTTTGAAAATTGTCCTACAACAATTTGCGTCATCCGTTCACTTGCCAGTATACAAATTAAGAAGAAATTACTATGACGAGATGAAACTGTTTAGCATTTCATCGTGCTGAGACGCGTTTGCTGCTCTTTTTAGTGGTATCAGCTTTCCTTTCACGCAATACAGCTTATATTCATTTCCGTCTTCTCTAGTGTTTTATTGCACTTGAGAGACGCATTGTCAAAACTCTATCTTATAGCTCATAATAATTTCTCTACCCATCAGCTTTAAGTGAGTAAGATTAATAGGAATAAATGGTTTTGTCAGTGAATAGTCCCTGCTTTCTACTTTAGGGATAGATATTAACCTTACGCTTTTCTGGAAAATGCGCTGGCCGTAGGTAGTCTGAATGTCATTGGTGTGTCTGTTTAATTTTTGGCCAAAGTCTTGTGCTGCCTTGTTACTACTACAGAGTTTATCCGCAAAGAAATTAGACTGAATTGATTTAAAAAATTTGTTAAACCGATCGTTACGATTCTTTAAAAACTTGTAAATTAGACTCCTTCTGCGTCGACGCAGCGCTGCTAGAGTTGAAGCGTGACTATTGAAGGCGGCACGGAAGGCATTCTCGGGAATAGCCTTGAGAGCCGCGGTGCGTGCTGCTTGGATCCAATCTGTCGTCTCAAAATGTCTCTTTGTTTCAAGATCATACTCGTCACCTGTGATTACGTTATTAAACAATTTCTGGTCGTCAGTGAGCACTTTTGGGACCATCTTCGCACACCTTGCGCATATTCAAGTACTCCGTCGCAATGTCATGAATCGCTGGTATTGATAAATTTAACATCCTGGCAATTAAACGAATACTTAGTCGACGGCCTGAGCTGAAAACTTTGTGCACACGGAACACGTTGCCGGTGTTTGTCGAAGTCGCAGGTCTCCCAGCACGGCCTTCATTTGCAACCTCTTCACAGACGTCCATAAAGGTCTGGTGCCACCAAAACACACCACTTTGCTAAAGCAATATCTGTCCGTTAACTGTCATAAAGCTACTTAACTGATATTTCCTTCTTATGTTTGACCCTAGAGTATCCATAAAGACATCCCAATTTGTGTTTCTGGGATACACAATGGCGAAAAGTTCCTGAGCTCTGAAAGTCTCAGGTTGTTGCAAGTTCATCTGGACAACTTCTGTGGGGGAGACTGTTACAAGATGGGCTCCATGACGAACAAGTGTTATTCTAGCACTTTGTCCATGCAATCTCTATTGCTTGGCGGGTAGCTCCCCAAGACGCCAGCTGGGAAGTTCGTTTCAAGCTCTTCCTGCGACAGTCGCATTATGGATCGGCTTGGCTGCCATAGTCCTTAGCTTCCAAAGCCTCATTACTAAAGCACCGAGGCAATAGTTCAGTTGAGTATTGCGCCTCAGTCATCTATGGTGGATTGTTTTTGTGGAGTTATTTTATAGCTCCTTCTTTACGCGGCTGAGCCTATTTTACTGTGTGGCGCTCAGAGTATTTCCACCTTCCTAAGGAATATGTCATCCTGAATGTGTCTCAAATTTCAATTGCATTTTTAGTAGTTTTCAACATAACCGTTATATGAGGAGTGGTGGAGTTTATCATCCTGCTTCACCCATCTTAATACTGTCTGAGGAATGCCGAAAATATGTGTTCTCAGCAAGTTTGGTTAATACAGCTTTGATGGTTTGTGACATATGTCTATCAAACCTATTAGGGTTCGGAGCCTCGCCCTCTATTTAAAATTTTTTAGTCTGTCGCTACTGTGATTCGCTATATAAAATTACGGTTATACGAGTACATCTTAATTTGAGGCTTCGTTAAAACACTTTATAGGTTTTCAATGTTTAATACTCGCATGTACTTGCACTTGTATATGTTAGATTCAGTATTTATTCAGTATCTTATAAACATACTCTATAGCCCATGAACTCATCTAGATATTTTTATTATTAAATTTCGTATTAAATTATAGATATTTATATTAAAAACAATCTAATTAAGTAAGCACTAATGTGCTGTGGGAAAATACCCACAGATCTTACAGATTTCAATATATTTTGGTATAACGTCAGCTATAGCTACTGAAGCCCTCATATTCGTTATCTGATGGCTTGGAATACTATGATACAATTCTGATAATTGGATCTGCCAATATTTGATGCTTGATTTATATATGAGAATGGAATTTTTCAATGAATATGTATGTATAGGTAATAGATAGGTAGACGTACGTATACGTAGATTTTGTCTGATAATCTAATCATAATATAAGAATTTCAAGAATATGTAACAAATTTCGGTCATATTAATTGAAGTTACTGAGGGAATGATAATGAACGCCTGGTAGCATTTCATAATAATATTTAAAAAAAAAAAAATGTACGAAATGGGGAATCATAGTGGCTTAGAGAAATTACAAAATAAAATATTGGGAATTTAAAATCATCAAAATTGTTCTGTCTGCTTGGGATTGGGATTGGGATTAACTTATTTACTATATGAAGTTCAAAATGACCGCGTCGATTTGAAGCTTTCTACTATGAAGACAAGTAAGCTAATGGCAAGAAAAATATCGTGGTTTTCCTTTGGATCCTTGATTTCTTTCTTTTACATTTTTTTTTAACTTTTGCAAGAGTTTGTTATCGCAAAAGTTTTTGTGCACCAAATCTGTACACAATAATTTTGCTCAAAAGCTATCTTTGTGATGTTTCAATAACTGTTATATTATAAATATAATGGATGACGTCTATCTTCTGTGTTTAATTCCACCGTGTTCATAAAATTATATGCGAACTTTATTTTTGGATATTGCAGGCGGCAATACCAGTGTTCGCTTAGTAAAATTCCAATTCGACAGTTTTTCGCACTAGGTCCTTAGTCCTTAGGTGCCGTAGCTTGGGTATACTCAAATGTAATGCAAAAGGTATGTGTAGGTGCAGTTGAGTATGTAAGTTTACGAGCCTGTAGCCGACTAGCTTTTTAAAGTAACAACAATGGTGGGGACAGGTTTTGAACTTAACTCAATACACGAAGAAGTAAGAAAAGAAAAAAAAGAAAAAAATACAATTGTGAAGTATAGGGAACACTAAGTAAGAATTATAATCTTTTAGGAATGGTAACTTCGAGAGATATAAAAAAGGATATGTCTGGCTGTCTCCGGATCGAAAAACCACCAACCAGATAGATCATGTTGTGATAGACGGATGACACGTCTCCAGTGTTTTAGATGTGCGTGCGCTCCGAGGTCCTAACATCGACTCGGCCACAAACACAAGGAAGTTCCGACGTCGAGAACACAATCAGGACAGACAGCCGAACGATTTTTTACTCGGCTTGCACTCCTGCTCTCTGAGAGCACTCGTCAACATCTCGGTATAAGGGCACTGTGGGACGGCATTTCAAACTTCAACTGAAACCATTGATTTTCGGAAAGTGCAAAAGAACAGCTGGTACGACGAGGAGTGCCGTGTCAGAGCGGAGAGAAAACAGGTTGCTTACCTCGCAACGTTACGATCGACCCACAACACGAATACGAAGAGCTTGATAAGCTGGCCGACAGGGGTAATGCTCGAAAATTCTACGAAAAAATGCGGCGGGTTACAGAAGGTTTCAAGACCGGAGCATACTCTTGTCGAACCTCCAAAGATCTAGTAACCGATGCCCAGAGCATACTTAAATTATGGAGGGAACACTTCTCCAGCCTGCTGAATGGCAGTGAACACACAACGCCACGAGAAGACGAACCCGATAGGCTTTAGACCTAGCAAATCAACAACCGACCAGATGTTCACCATGCGCCATATCTTGGAAAAGACCCGTGAAAGGAGAATCGACACACACCACCTCTTCGTCGATTTCAAAGCTGCTTTCGACAGCACGAAAATGAGCTGCCTTTATGCCGCGATGTCTGAATTTGGTATCCCCGCAAAACTAATACGGCTGTGTAAGCTGACGTTGAGCGACACTAAAAGCTCCGTCAGAATCGGGAAGGACCTCTCCGAGCCGTTCGATACCAAACGAGGTTTCAGACAAGGCAACTCCCTATCGTGCGACTTCTTCAATCTGCTTCTATAGAAAAGAGTTCGAGCTGCAGAACTAAATAGAGAAGGTACCATCAGCCTAGAAATCCAACAGGTGCTACTTCGGACTGAGTAGGCAATTGTGAAGTAAAGTCCTCGACGAGCAAAAACCAAAATGTATAAGTCTCTCATAATTCCCGTCCTGCTATATGGTGCAGAGGCTTGGACGATGTCAACAACGGATGAGTCGACGTTGCGAGTTTTCGAGAGAAAAGTTCTGCGAAAGATTTATGGTCCGCGTTGGCCACGGCGAATATCGCATTTGCGATACCTGTACGAGATATATGACGACATTGACATATGTAGTTCAGCGAATTAAAAGACATTAACTTGATCTGCTTGGTCAAGCTTTCAATATCCCAAATAGATAACCTCAACACCTCTCGGACTTTAAGATTATCATATTTTTTAATCTACTGATCACGGTGTAAAATTTTGCACCCGTCCCTTTCTCACCAAGAAGCTACTCATTTCGGACTACTATCAGTGTAGTTATATAGACAACTTTTATATTTTTGGGCAGTAACAGCACCAGCAGTAGGAGCAGCAGTAGCAGTAACAGCATCAGCGTCAGTAACGGCGGGCATATACAGTACGGTAAAGTACAGTTGGAGGTGGCGTTACATTTCATTAGAGAAACAGTTAAGCCTTTTTGGTATACAATTGTACATTTTGTGAATAACGTAAAATAAGTTATTGAATATTTTTGTGAAAATTTTGTGAAAAGTTGTGGCGAATATCGCAACAAAACTTTTATTGATGAAAGTACGTTTTAAAAATTCGATTTATAGAAAACATTTCTCTTTAAAAATATTATGCGGAAAAGTTAAAATGAATATTGTAATAAAATTCGTTTAACAAAAAAGTTATTAAAATTGTATGCGGAAAAAGTAAATATTGTAACGCAAACTAAAAGAAAATATCATTAAAATTAAGATTTTTTTTTAAATATTACCGATTCTTTGTACAAAACTGTAAATTATGAACCGTAACAAAATTTTTGTGCTGACTGTTGACAGTCTGAAGGAAAGGTTAGGCGATTTAGGGCTATCGACTATTGGACGGAAAGCGACACTACAAGACAGACTGATGGAGCATTTCGGCCTGACTGTGAGTGACGGTTCCGAAACTGATGTGGAAGAGGTAGCAAGCCAAAGAAGTGTGTGTGAGGTTAGAGTCGAATACCACAACTTTACTCTCCGAGATGTTGAGGACTCAATGACTTCGTTTAAAGGAACAGGTCATCCAAGTTTCGAACAATGGCTTGAAGATTTTGAGGCAAACGCATCAGCAGTGCATTGGAACGAGCTGCAGAAATTCATATACGCAAAACAATTGTTGAAGGGTGCGGCAAAGATTTTCATAAGAAGCCAGTTGGAGTTCACTGAAACTAGCGCTGCGGCAGGAATTTGGTATAGCATAATCATCGATTGAAGTACACCGTACTTTACGTAGTCGTCGGAAGCGACATGGGGAAGATCTTCGAGAATATTTATACGTTTTAATGGAGTTGGGGAAACCGATAGGGCTAGATGACTCAGTCCTAATAGAATATTTCATCGAAGGCATACCGGACTCAAGGTCGAACAAAAGCAACCTATACCAGGCGAAAACTATACRGGATTTGAAAGAGCAAATCAAGGTATACGAGAAGATTCGTTACAGCTAGTCACAACCCGTGAATGAGAACCAGGAGTATTTCCAGAAAGCAGTTCCATTTAGCAGGAAATGTTTTGTCTGCAGGGATTCATCAAATCTTGCTAGAAGCTGTCCACGCAATAAGACATCGTGTTACAATTGTTAAAGCGTAAATAATATGACGGATGAAGGAGAAATCGTAAAATCGGAGAAGCGGAGTGGATTGATTTGTAAGGATGTAAGTTTCAATGGAAAATCTGCATCGGCATTAATCGACACACGTAGCGACTTATGTGTTATACGTCACGATGCGTTAAACATACTTAGTCTTGGTGTTGACTTAAGTAGTGAACAGCGACAGTTGATGGGTATCGGTACCAGCAAACTTACAACATTATGTAGCTTTACCACATCCATCGAGATAGACAACATAAAATTGGAAGTAAAATTTCACGTAGTGAGCTAGCGAGACATCAAATATGCGCTAGTGATTGGTAACGACGTTCTGCGAAAAGTCGATTTGTTCGTTACGGAAGATGGCGTCGAGTTCAGGCAGAAGAAGGTGGAGGAAAAGCCACAGAGAAAGGAGGAGGTGAACACTGGAGCAGTAAGGAAAGATCGCAGTGTTGGGTCAGCGAAGCCTAAGAAGTTTGATGTGAAATTAAACGTGGGCACAAGGTTGCATGAAGATGAGGAGCAGTATAGGGAGCCTTTAGAAGTATCGCAGGAAAGTCCTTGATAGAATTGATTTGGAAGTAGCAAACAATGAGAGCGAGGGCGCTGTTGTGGTTAAGGAGCCGAGAGAGTTCAGGATTTCAGAAGCGAGTTCGAAGTTGGTTCATGAGACTGCGGAGATGGGCACTGATGCTAGGAACAACCCAATTGATGAAGGTTATAACAGGATTGCTGAACTGAGCGAAGAGTTTTGAACCCTGTGTATGGTCGCAGGAATAGAGAAGATACCTGTGGGCGAAGTCGATCTTTCACACCTCAATAAAGAGCAAGCAACTATAGTAAGAAGAATGGTAGCGAATTATAAGCCTACAAGCAATTCGAATTCGCCAGTAGAGATGAATATCTTACTTTCAGATGACACCCCAGTATATGAAAATCCCAGACGGATGTCATACACCGATAGACAGGAAGTGGATGAACAAGTTAAGGTGTGCTTGAAGGATGGGATCATTAAACCCAGTAATTCAAATTATGCGTCACCAGTGGTGTTAGTTTCGAAAAAGATGGAAAGAAAAGTTTGTGTTGCGATTATCGGCGATTAAACGCAAAGATAGTTCGCGATAACTTCCTGATGCCAAATATCGACGATGTTATCGAAAAGTTACAGGGTGCTAATGTTTTTACGACACTAGATCTTATGAACGGATTTTTCCATGCTACTTCAGAATACATGAGTCGGAAGACAAAACCAGCAGCATATAGAAGCACTTAAGAAGTGGAGAGTGTATTTGCTGGGGATAAGTTTTAAGATAGTAACGGATTGTAATGCATTCGCAATGACGATGCAGAAACGAGATGTGCCATTAAGAGTATCTCGTTGGGCAATGTTCCTACAAGACTTTTGCTACGAGAGAGAACATAGAAACAGTTCAAAAATGCGACATGTAGATGCGTTGAGTAGGGTATCTTGTCTCATTATAGAAGATTCCCTAATCCACCGGCTGAAGCAGCATAGGAAGAGGACGATTAGCTACGAGCTGTGTCAAAAGTTCTGGAGAAGAGCGACTACGAAGACTTTTATTTCAAACATGAAGTACTGTATAAGGATTCAACAAGAGAACTCCTAGTAGTTCCATCAGTTATGGAAAACGAAATCATCAACATGGCACATAGGCAAGGGCACTTTTGCATCAAGGAAATGGAAGAAGCAGTAGAAAAAACATTTTATATACCAAATTTAAATAGGAAAGCAACAAAGGTTGTAAGAAGTTGCGTAGAGCAACTTCAAGTTCGTTTGGCTATATCCAACTAAGAACACTGGAGCTCATGCAGTCGTCGAATGCTTAAAGAAAAGAGCAGCCGTTTTCGGAAATCCAAGAGGTGTCATAACAGACAGAGGCGCGGCCTTTACGACGAATTTATTTAAACAGTACTGCGAGGATGAGGAAAACCAGCATTTATTAACAGCTACGGGAGCGCCACGAGCAAGTAGAGCACCTTCACCAGATTATTATTCCGATGATAGCTAAGTTGGGAAACGAGAGATCTGGAAACTGGTATAAGTACGTGGATCGTGTGCAGCAAATAATCAATATCACGCCGGCAAGAAGCACCAGACAATCACCTTTTAGAATTATGACTGGACTTGAGATGCGATTGAAAGGAATACCTCATTTACTCGAACTGCTGGAGGAATCAGCAATCGAAGAGCTCGATGCAGAACGCGAGGTAATTCGTCAGGAGGCACGATATAATATTGCTAGGATTCAGCAGGAAAATAGGAGAACATTTAAAAAAGGCGAAGAGTAGAGGTCGACTATAATAAAACGAGCTAGTAGCCATTAAGCGAACGCAGTATGGAGCCGGATTGAGACTTAAAGCAAAATTCTTCGGGCCATATAGAATTGTAAAGAAGATGGCACACGGAAGATATGAAGTCGAGAAAATCGGTGATCATGAAGGACCAAGACGGACGATAACAATTGCTGAATTTATGAAGAAGTCGAACCCATCATTCGGTTCCGAATGAACAGTCAGGATAGCCGAATGTAGGACGGCATGTGTGCATATAAAGTTACATAAAATAATAAAACTTTTGTAAAACACTAATAGTATGTACAATTAGAGTAGAGGAAATACTTGCGATTTATATTTAAAATAAATATTACAAATACAAAAGGAAAGCGTGAATTTTTAAAAAGTATCCTACATACATAGCTGAATACAAATTAAAAATAAATTCTTTTATGGAAATTTGCTTATTTGTGATAATTGTTAACGTTTTTTCAATCAGATAAACTATTTTGCACGGTAAGTCGGCAATTTTATAAACTTTATCAAACAAATATTATATATGTATCTATTTTGAATTACAGCTTGGATTCGGCTTGATATTTGGAAGCATAATTTTTACTTTAATAGTTAAGTATAATTTTAAATTTTTTTAGTATACATATTAATCAGATATCCATTATTAATTGCAAATCAAAGCTACGTAATTTCTCATATATCTTAAAATAACTTCCGCTTTCATTTGTTTGGTACATAGGTCCATCAGCTGCTTCTGCAAGAAGTTTCACGCTTGTAAATTTGCTTCAAAGGTGAGTAGGCTCTCTTTTCTGACTTGTACTCTGTACTTCATTTGCACCTTTCTTTTCGAATTTTAACATTTTTCGTTCATTTGAACATCGTTTGCTCTTATCGCACTAAAAAGTTTTCGGTTTCCGGTTGTGAATCCTTTTCCATTTGCGCCTTCATCTTAAGTCTGTCAGTTTGCAGTCATACAATGATGTGTCTTTATCGCTGTGCTGTCACACACACACACTCAAACATAAGTATAGCCGAAGCTAACATTTGGGACATTTCAACTCGTTTTCCTAGAGTCGCATAGTGTGTAGTTTCATTACGTCGCGTTGGAAAATACCACAATTACAATAAATATAATTACCATAATATAAATAAGTGATATTTTCCGAATAATCTTTTTTATAGTTTTTTTGGAAAAAATTGACAAGGTAAAAAGGTAATTTACTAAATTTGATATTTATTTCCCAGCAGTGGTGGATTTAAGGTCTGGGCCAGGTTTGATAAGTCGTAATTTTTGGTCAACAAAATTTTATAATTTCTGATTTACAATTGTTGTTAAAACATAATTTTTATTTTTTAAAATATAACTATTATTGTTATTATTGGTTAAAAACAATGAAAAGAAATGTACTAAGTCGGGTGTAATCGAATATTTTATACTGTTACAACTTGCAAGAATGAAAGCTCCGTAAATTACTTCAGGCGCTGGTAAAATTATATATTAAATAAATCAGGAACGGCTATTCTTGCGTGAAACCGAACATTTCATAATCTTATAACTTGCAAGGACTAAAGTCAGGGGAATGGCTCAACCAGAGATTCGGAATCCAAGCACTTTTATAAGTATATTTGATATAAGGTCTGTTAGAGTACCGAAAATTTTATGAAGTACTACATATATTCAAGCAATTTTATTTAGATATATACTATATATAAATCATACACTGGCCGGCAAACTCGGCATAAGATTTTTTAGAAAAACGAAAGTACCTCGCATACAATCACCAATCATATGGGTCAAGTTTTCGCTCAAATTTATCCATTTATGACAGAAAGATACACTGTCATGATTAAAATCTCCTAATTTTATGAAGAGTCAACTATAAATACTGGGTTCCACATATTCGGTACCTAGGGTCTTAACAGTTTTGGTTAGATTTAGACAATTTTTGGCCAAAAGGTGTCATAGTTTAAGCAAACAATTTCTGCAAAATTTCATTTCGTTATATTAATTATTTCTTGATTTGTGTACTAGAAAGTGAAAGAATCAAAAGGAATTTTAAATTTTGTTGAGAAATGGGCGTGATTGTTATCCGATTTTGCCTATTTTCACAGTGTGACATAGGAATATGAAAAGAATGCTACATTCCAAATTTTATTCGGTTAGTCGGGTCCCGAAATATGGGTGCCACGCCCATCATCCAATTTTTTCTATGGTCCCTATAAAGCCTTGTCATACCATCTCGGCAAAAAAATTTTACGTTTCTGGCGCATATAGTTATCGATTTATCGCGCTTTGAGTAGTTTTGAACACTACCGTTATATTGGGAGTAAGCGGGGTTTTCATGCGATTTCATCCATTTTCCCTTTATCGGTAGGAATATTCATGCTGCACAAATATTAAACATATTAGAGAGCCCATTTTTTAAAAATTTGTTATCCACAGATGCTTTTCTCTTCTCCCTGATCATTTAGAATTATATAACCTTATCAATTAAAACTAATCGAAATACAGATTAGTTTTAGTTGATACGTACAACCGTTAGGTGAACAAAACTATAATACTCTGTAGCAACTGGTTGAAAGAGTGTAATTAAGCCATGTAATTCAAAAAGATGTTGAGCATTTGCACAATACTGTGCGTCACTGGCAGTAAGATTTACAAGATAACAGTTGTCAAATGTAGAGTTGAATAAAGAAATGCCCTTATTTTCGTACTCTTTAACGTGCATAAACGGATATGTAAATATGAGTTTGTTTGCGCTTGCAGGTAAAACAAGTGGAGTAAATGTTCGAACACTTAATAAATCCTCCATCATTTCACTGAAAACTTACGTGACTACACACACTTAGACATACATACATACTTGGTTATGTGAAATAAATGGGTAAATGAAATAATGGTTAAACTGTATGGTATTCAGAAACGCTATTAATCATCCGTAGACATACATACGTATAATACCATCCCAACAATATTATTACTAATTCTTTTGCCTTTTTTGCAGTTTCCCGAAACTAGAGATTCGATGAGATTGACAAATGACCTTCAAAAGCCGTTGTAATACAATCGGTCATGGGCGGCAAATGCTTCGTGTTTACATTTTAAATAGTGTATGAGTAGATGTGATGTTGTCGAACATGCTAATGAAATCCAAAGCATCAATTTTCACTGCTTTGCTTACTCATAATTTTAAAATTTCGGTCAGTCCCTTTAACTTGATCTAACAGTATAAGACAGTTGAATATTCTGATGATTAGTACCACATAGATTTAAATTCGTTGTTGGCTTAAAATAGATAGTTTGATGTTGCTATTGTATGCTATGAAAATACAATTTTGGGTGTTTTCCAAATCATAAATATATTTTTGATAGCTCGGTTGTTTTAAGAGTTTCAAAGCCTTAGCCTCGGTAAAGTATGATTACAGTTATGTAAGGAATTTTGAGTTGCAGCTGAAAAGCCAAGTCTAGTAGCTTATCCCGGCTAAAAAGACAAAATTTTAGGTCTTTTTGGCACTTCTCCAAATTTCTCTTTCCCTACCTACACAAAACTATTTACATACCTGTGTCCGAGTACAGTTTATTTTTGCGTAATATGTTGTAACAGAGGATTATTTTTTCACCTGACGGTTGTTTGTAACGTCTAAAACTAATCAACATAAATATATATGGAGTAATCGTATTCTAGGTCATCATAAGATTATCCATTTATTACAAAATTCACTATATTTATTACAGAGTCTTATTCAAAAAATAGTTTTTTTTTCGTTTTTAATGTTTGACGATAAAGTTGGATAAAAGTACGGCGGAGCGCTAAACGTGTGGTGCGCTCCCTCGAGTGGTTGAAGTAAAAGAGAAAGAGTCGTCTGTGCGTGGCTGGAATGTCTGTTTTCTACGGCGTCGTAATGGCCGACTCATTCGGTCGTTGTAGAGAGATGGCAGATGGGTGCTGTTAGCAAAATCAGCTGTGGGCTGGCGTGGCGTAGTTGCCACATCCACT
>NW_017536174.1:47409-48357 GCF_001853355.1 Bactrocera latifrons | reverse complement strand
GGCCAAGGTGTCTCATTGTTGCACATGAGAGCAGCCTTGAGTGTGCGGTGCCACCGCTCCACCAGGCCATTCGATTGAGGATGATACGGTGTCGTTCTGATACGAATGAATGCCCAGCATTCGTGAGAGTGAGGTGAACAGTGCTGATTCGAATTGCAGACCTTGATCAGTGGTAATTGTCAATGGTGTACCGAATGGACAGATCCACTGAGTGTAAAAGGCGTGTGCAACTGTCTCAGCTGCCATGCTGTTGAGTGGTATGGCGTGTGACCATCTGCTGAAGCGGTCAATGATCGTCAGACAGTAGCGAAGGTCCTTGACCCTGGGCAGCTTTATGAGATCCTGGTGGACATGCTCGAAGCGATTGTCTGGTACGTCAATGTGRTTTGGTGTGGTGCGATTGTGACGATGGACCTTGGAACGTTGACATGGTATGCAGCGTCTGGACCAGAGGAGCGCGTCTTTTCTAATACCTGTCCAGACGAATCTTCCTTTGAGTTCCTTGGCTGTGGCCCTGCCACTAGGGTGAGAAAGACCATGGATGATGTCAAAKKCCTGGCGTCTGAGTGGCTGTGGAAGATAAGGTCGCACAATATTATTAGACACATCGCATAGTATATCATGACCTTCCATGTTCAGCAGGTGCAGCTTGAGAGATGTGCTGGATTGGACATCACTAAGCTGGTCATCTTGGAGTTGTGCCAGCGCAATGGTCTCAGTATCAAGTTTGGTTGGCCTGGTTATGGCACTGATCCTCGAGAGCGCATCAGCTACGCCATTTTCTGTGCCCTTGGTATGGAAAATCTGAGTTGAGAACTGTGAGATGTAGTCCAATTGACKTAGTTGSSGAGGTGATGCCTTGTCAGCACGTTGAGAAAAAGCGTAGATGATTGGCTTGTGGTCGGTGAAGATGCTGAAGTTTCTTCCCTCGAGAATGTGCTTGAAAAA
>NW_017536174.1:23887-44379 GCF_001853355.1 Bactrocera latifrons | reverse complement strand
TTTACGATCGGTGTTTCGTGTATGGCGTTGTGTGCGCACAAAATCTCATTTCTGTCGTGTCACCGAACAGTGAAGATCGCGGACGAACATTGCATGTGTTAAGGGGGGAGCCTGCTTTAGAAGCTTCAAAAAATCCATTTTTTGAGGATTTTTTTGGGAGGAAAAGAAATAATTGATTCAAGTGAAATTTCTAGGCTGTATAGCTATATATTTGAACATCTTTCACAAACTTTTTGGATACGAAATCTTTGATATTCTGCCTTTGGGAAGCAATTGCCCGATGCAGCTCGCATGTGCATTTTTCGGACGGCGGGCAGGATGCAGGTCGCAATTTCTATCAGAAACAAAAAATTCTAAGAGATTCATATCTTTTAATAATTTATCTTCTAATTAAACTAACAAAATTCCCAAAAAAGAAGTGAAAAATTTAAAATAAAAAATTGAAAAATTGAAAAAAGTGGTTTTTGCCCAAAAGAAATTTTACTATGTTGTTTAAAAATATGTTCAAACTTGACTTTTCTTAGTTTATTTATTATAGTTTAAATAGAACATACTTTAATGTCAAAGATAATAATACGTTTAGTCGCCAATTAAGAAAAATCGTAAAAATGAAAAACCGAGAAATCGCACGAGTTATTTTCTCATTTTTATGAATATATTTTAAGTCCAATGAAGAACTGTTTCTTTATTTATTAAATATGTACTTATATCTATGACAATGTACAATGAACAAAGAACCTATACTATTGTGTTGTGTTTCTTTATATAGCATTTCTTGTAATGTGTTATCGATCTGTGATTTGCTGAAGTGTTTTGGTGTCGTGTCTATTGATGGCGACTTTGGTTGATAGATATATTAACTCTCCGGGGTCTTATAAAAAAAGATCTCCTGATCTACAGCTTATTTTCTTGATTGATAAGATGTTGCATGCCGAGGTTATAATCAAGCCATAGTTTTTTATGTATTTAATTCTTTGATACATCATATACAGTTTGTAATATACATATATACTTGTTAAAATAGTTATTATTGTTATTATAAGTATAAAGATATTTCTAATTGGATGTTCTTCGAAAGGGATTATAAATTTATTTAATTTTTGAATATTATCAAATTGATATTTAGATTGGGACTCTAGTATTTCTAACACATGGATTTTTTCATATCCTTGTGATTCGATAAATTCTTTTATTTCTTGATCCTGATTATGATAATATTCTGAATCTATTAATACTGAAATGTTGAATTATACTTAGTTCCTTTGATAGTGTCGTTATTGACTTTATGTATTCCATCAATTACAATATTCCCATGACTTACATTTATTACAGGAAAATTCTTTTCCTGGACTATGTTACAATGGGCTTCTTGGTTTAAAAGTTTAGGGATATTACAATTGTCTCTATTCTCTTGCTTACATATATTTGTTTACATTATTTTTACAGTTTGATACTGGAGTATAAGTATTTTTACATTTTGTAATTAGTTCATCTAATTGAAGTTTCCCTTGTTTATACATTAATGGAGTTATTTTAAATGTTTGACAAATTTTATTTATTATTGGATATTTGTATACTATTATGAATGTATCTTGCAATCTTAGTATATGAATTTTTGCATATTCTAGCATATCTATAACTGGTACATTTTGTTGTTCAGTTTTAATTATTCTTTTGATTTCTTCTATATTAATTGCAACAGAGTAAAAATCTCCGTTTTAGCAAAGTTTTCTGTAGTGGTCAAATTATTATGTCCTTTAATAGATGTTGGCAGAATACTTTTTTCGCGGTACTGAATATGTTGTTTATAACGTCATGTATTTCGTACCAAGTCTCTAGTAGTGAATGGAAAGCTGTAGTGTCATTTTGGTTTATCACCTTCTTTAGTGTTTCTTTTAAATCAGCGTGCGTGTTATAGTAGATTATGAATCTCTCGTGATTCGGAAATATTGTGGTTTGAATTAATTGTGATTCACCTGATTTTTTTATGATAATTTGATTTCTGAATTGATTTGTGGGTGCATTAACTTGTTTAATTTGGATCGGAGTTGAGGTTTCGGCAGAGTGTATAGATTCATTTGTCGTGGTAAAGACTTGTCTACTGAGTGCATCTGCTACTACATTTTGTGATCCTGGTTTATATTTTAAATTCTTCTATTTGATTCTTCCATCTTTTTAATTTCGTATTTGGGTTTTTTTCAGAAATGGTGAATATTAAAGATTGGTGGTCTGTATAAATGGTTAAATTGGTTATATCATATAAATAGTTTCTAAGTTTACGTAATGACCATACGATCGCGAGCATTTCTTTCTCATTCGTGGAGTAATTTTGTTCAGTTTGGGTCAGTGTGCGTGATATGAATGCAACGGGATTCCTACCCTGAGCTAAAACTGCTCCTATTGCATAATTGCTTGCATCTGTTGTAAGTTCGGATTCTTTGTCGAAATTTGGTTGGTATAACTCTATTTGTTCCACTGTTATTCTTCCGTTTTTTATGATGTGTCCTAGAAATTCTGTTTTTCTTTGAAAAAAATTGGATTTTTCGTCCGAAATTTTCATGTTCGCTCTATGGAGCGTTTGTATGATATTGGTGATGTCTTTCATATGTTGTTCGGGGGTAGTTGAATATATTAGGACATCATCGATATATACGTATGCACATTTGTCAATATAAGGTCTACGGATATCGTCCACGCATCTTTGGAAGATTGAAGGTGCGTTTTTCAGTCCGAATGGTAAACGAAGGAATTCGTATTTCGCACTGTTTATTGAAAATGCAGTTTTTTTCCTGTCTTG
The DNA here is from genome assembly GCF_001853355.1 of Bactrocera latifrons. Taxonomy (NCBI): domain Eukaryota; kingdom Metazoa; phylum Arthropoda; class Insecta; order Diptera; family Tephritidae; genus Bactrocera; species Bactrocera latifrons. The sequence continues at coordinate 41,582 of NW_017536174.1, read as the reverse complement.
TTCTCTAATCATGATTTGATGGAATCCTGATTCTAAGTCGAGAGTCGTGAAGTAGTTGGCGTTCCCTAGGTTCTGTAACATAATTGTAATATCCGGGATAGGATATCTATCTGAAACGGTGTCTTTATTCAGTTTCTGAAAGTCTATTACCATTCTTCTTTTTGCCTTTCCATGGAGTAGTCGAAAATATTGATATCTGCTCGCATTTGTTTTAATCCTTTAATGCCTATTATGAAATCATAATCCTTGAGTTTATCCAGCTCCAAGAATTCCATATCAAACCCTAATAGATTGACCTCCTTTTTATGAGTAATTATTGATTTCCCATGCATAGTTTTTCTGTTTAATTGTTTAGATAATTTAATTTTCATAGCATATAGATACTTAGTACTTACATAATTTCTTCAGATCCTGTGTCTATTAATAAATATACTGGATTGCCATCCGGTGATGTCCTTTGGAGTGTGGGCAACCCATTCCTTATTATAAAAATGTTTCTGATGGCTGTGTTCACTAGTTGACTGTTCATTGTAGAGGAAATCATTATCGTGCTCGTCTCTGGTGATTTGGTTGACTTTCCTGTCTTTCAATCGTTGCTGGTTAAATGAATTTTCTCGATCTCGTTTCCTGAAATTGTTTATGGGACTTAGGAAAGGATTGAAGCATTGTCCTTGCTGTTGGAGTTGTTGAGCTTGCTGGCCGTTGTTTGTTGTTGCTTGTTGGTCTTGTGTAGGTCGTCTGTATTTAAAAGACGAGTCTACATCCATCGGCTCTATTGCTTGTACTTTCCTGGGCTGGTTGAACGGCTGTTGTTTTAGAGCATTCTTTGTTGCTATGCTTCTGAGTCCTGCTATAAAAGTGCGAACTGCTTTAAATTGCGCTTCTGTGATTATAGCTCGTGCCACTTCCTCATTTTTATGAGACATTTCAATTTTAGACAGCATCAAATTTAATGATTGGTTGATTTGATCATAGTACATAGTGAATGATAAGTTATTTTGCTTTATTCTCATCATTTCTTCGTCCAGTACATATTGTGGGCGTTGGTCGGCATATGAATCGTCCAATCGATCGATGATGTCATCGAAGTTTAGTTTGGTATTATTATTTATCAGTACTTGTGCGGCTGTTCCAATAATTTTTGACTGTATCATCATGAGTGCTTGGATATATTTATTATGTCCTTCGAAGTTGTTGATACTATCCATTAATCTCATAGCCATTTTTCTCCAAGCTCTATAATCATTTTGGTTTCCGTTGAATGTGGTGAGGATTTTAAACATATTTAAATCAATTTCTTCTGGACTTGTAAATGAACATTTTTAATCCGTTGAAGGAGGTGGGAGGCTCAGATGATCTTTTTCTTGTATACACATCCTTCGTTGTAGATCTGCTATTACTACTTGCATACCTGCTACTTCTGCTGAAGTTGCCGTTTTTATAATTCTTTTTTTTTTTTAATTTTCACTTTATTATAAATTTTTCACTTTTTTTCTTTATTTATGTTTCCTTATACGAAGGTTTGTTTTGTTTTATGAGACTATGTCCCTTGTAGATTTTACGACCGACTTATTGAAGGATTTTATATCCGGAATCCTTGTTGTGCGGCCCCTGCTCGGGTGCCAGTTATTTTCTCATTTTTATGAATATATTTTAAGTCCAATGAAGAACTGTTTCTTTATTTATTAAATATGTACTTATATCTACGACAATGTACAATGAACAAAGAACCTATATTATTGTGCTGTGTTTCTTTATATAACATTTCTTGTAATGTGTTATCGATCTGTGATTTGCTGAAGTGTTTTGGTGTCGTGTCTATTGATGGCGACTTTGGTTGATAGATATATTAACTCGCGTCAAAGTTTTCGCTTTTCGCCCAAGCCTTCATATATCTGCTAGACGCTCGGTCACTATTTCCCTTCAAGCTTCGATAATATTTCGAATACCCATCTATAACTTTGGGGACATATTCTTAGATAATTTTTAAAGAGATTTAAGCAAACAAAAAAAAAATCGGTTGTTTGAAGCTTCTAAAGCAGGCTACCCCATTTATATAAACATTTTGTATCAGAATCGTATCAGAATTTAGAGATCTTATAAAAAATTAATTAGCAAATTGGCAAACCAAAAGTGATAAATATAAAAATAAAATCGAGAAAAATAAAAGTTGGAATAACTTATTAACGAAATATAAAGAAAGATATAAAAGTTTTACATTAGAAATAAAATCCAAGAAATGTTCCGCTTGCCTGTGTGCATGTTTACTGTGTGAAGAGCGCAGGGTTGCCAATTTCGATATACTGTAGTAATTATATAAGTTGTCTTCAATATGTTTGAAATTTTCTTAAAATAACTCAAAATCAGAGTCGAATGCTATTATTTATAAATATATAAACTATTTTTAATAGTTTGTTTTTAGTTTTGATATTTTATATTATAAAAAATTGTAATTGAAAATATAGATGGGTACAAAACTATGTATATATGCGTATTGAGCAATGGCAACATTGTGCAAATGAAAACAAACAAAGATGGTTGAATTCTGCGTTTTTGCCACGTTTTTCACTGCTCACACATTTCGCCGATGAGGAAGGAAAAGGAAGGAAGGCAGTAGCGTTTTTCACTGGCTCTACTAATAATCATACGGGATAGAAACAGCCTGTGAGAGTATGCTAACACTGGGTAGGTCATTTAATTTTTACTTCATTTTCAAAGAAATAGTTCTCGTAATTTCCGTATAAAACTAAACGGAAAGGTAATTAAATTCACAAAATACGTTAAGTGGGGCGAATACAAATAAAAAAAAAACCGTTTCACAAAGTTTAAATAAGTTTATTATAGTGTTCATAGACATAAATATATTATTGATACATCTACAATCCTATACATTACTATATTCAAAGCCCACTTTGGCAAACATCCCGCAATACCTCTTGTTCTGTCAAACAAAAACAAGCAGGATTGCATAAAAACAAAAACAAAAAAAGTAACTTACATATAGTAGCACAAAAATTTCGTGTTATTCAACGAGCACTCAATTCAGAGATAATGAGATCCCCAACTCCTCTCTCACTGGAAGTGAGAGAGCAATTGCTAAACGTCAAAACCTACCAAACTTTGACAGAGGACTGGATTGAGTAGGTTTTGACTTGACAGGCTTAATTCACCTTATTAAGTATTGAAACATCGAAAGTAAGTTCTTTTAATATACCATATAATCATAAAAAAGGAATTAAATGGTTTCGCCATATATTAAAAGTCCAATATATAATAATTTGCAATCGTAATAAATGTTGGGTGTTTTAATTTAAATGCCCAAAAATTTTATTTTGTTCAATCTGGCCACAATGGAAAATGTTATAAACAACGCTTATTTTGAGGCGCTTTCACACTGGAATAAGTTGGGCATCCCATTATCCCTGACTCAATTGCACAAAACATAAATACCCACATACGTACAAGTCCACGTAGTAGGGTGTACCTAAGTATAAAACAGTCGGGCTTTAAATATATTAATAAATTAAATAATTTTTTTTAATAGTAATTAACAATTTAAACATATATTCAAAATAAAATATATCTCAATAAAAATAATATCACTTAATTTAAATATAAAACTATATTAATAAAAAGAAAAAATATAAAAATAGTTAATGACGACACAAATCAAAACACACTTAGAACCACACGCTCAAAACAGGCTATTAAATTTATTTCAGAAAGTGACAGTTTACAACACATTGCCCAAGATTTGCATCTTCACCCATTCACGAAAACTCGGAATCGTTATTAGAAATAAAAAGTCAAAATCTTAAACATTTTTGGACTCGCCTCCAAACGGCTCATGACGCCATTGTAGATTCTGATGATTCAGATCAGGCGAAATAGTCAAACAGTTCGCATTAAATTACGACAATTTCAATTTGGCTTGCGAAGTTCTAAAAGCTAGATATGAAAATGAAAGAATACTGGTCGATAAACAAGTAGCGACACTATTAAACTTGCGAGAAGTTTAAAAAATTAAACATTAACGAAAGGAACAACTTTGTCAGTTCAAAAAGACTCTGTACAAACTGCTTGTCCTATACACACAATCTTAAAAATTGCAAAAGCAAATTTAATTGCTTACATTGTCACAAAAGGCAAAATTCAATGCTTCATTACAGTAGATATCCCATCTCATTCCAAAGAGACGCTTACAGAAAAAGAAACACGGCTTTAAGTTCAAAAGCAAATCCCGAAACCTAAAATTCGAAAAATTGACAAGAGACACACAAAAAGGTCAAACGCTGCATAGCGAAAGACAAAGTGGACGAGTTACAGAACTAGTCACCACCATTCCAACTCAAGTTGAGTATAATAAAAACAAATACTTTAATTCACAATTAAGGATATTTCAAAAGTTAAGGAAACTTCCCCGTATAAACAGTAACAAATAAAACTGTAGAAGATCAGTATTGTGAAAACTTTTTAAAATCACAGCTACTATATCAAACATTGGCCGTTACGTCGTACGACTACCACTAGAGCTACAATTTCATAAATTTTCAAAAATAAAATAATATAAAAAGGAAGTTAAGGGATCACCATACCCAATGCGATACAATAACGCACCTACACTTACAAAAGGCAAACGTCGCTCTTATCAAATCTATCCAAGCGCTCCTCATATGGGTGGGTTATGGGAATCAGCTACACAAAGCATCAAATTTGTTATGAAGAATTCTCTTCTCCAAGAATCGAAGCCATTTGCCATTCATGGCCATTCTCTCGTAAGATCCCTCTATTGTCACAGCATTAACACCAGGGCTAAGGAGTACAGATTCTGGCCACATCTGGGCCAGGCGTGGAGTTACCCTTTATAAGACGATAACATAGAAAAGGCAAATAATAAAAAACCATGGCTTACCGATGAAATAAGAAATTGTAAATAACGCATACAATTGTTTTCTATAATAATGAGTCGCCAAAAATCAAAACCAAATACATAAACACTCAAAATAAATTTGCTTCTTTTAAATACCTGCACGCAAATTAAAATGCATACAAAATACATGTGTCTGTTTAAATCAAAATCCGTTCTCTGCACACCCGGATAAATGTGAGTATACTACAACTCCATCATCAAATACTTCCGCTGTCAGAATTTATTCTGCGCCTCGGCTACTCCACCACCGGTATGCTAAAATACAGACAACAACATATTCGTGCAATACTAATCAAAATATTGGGCTAGGGTGCCCGGGATGTTTAATTGAGTTCAACATGCCCCACTCTACTTGGGAAAACTGGCACACTCTAATAAGCCAGCTTAATTCACCACAGCTGATGACATTAGTCACAACACCAATATAACACACCACATTCGTATGCAATCCAACTCACAGAAGGAATGGGCAACGGGAAAGCTAACACAATTCGTCACACAAACGTCGCATATCACGTCAACGATTCGATCATTCGATATACACCCTTTTCGCTTACACACTGCGCCGCGGTCGACACCTACGCTAATATGTATATACATTATTCCGTTCTACAATTCGACCACGATAATGCGAAAAATAGATCGCCAGTGCCGGCAAGTCGTATTAAAATTCTCGCCGCCCCTCTCGTCGACTTGTTTTTATTTACATTTAGATTAACATTTATAATATTAAACATTATAATTTCCTTCATCAAGTTGTCGAAATACAAACAAAATTTATTAAGATAAAATAAATTCACTTTCATTGCCAAAAACATCAATTTTCGGTTTAGAGTTTGAAAATTTATTCTTCTTTTCATTGACAAATATTTATATCAATCAATTTCAAAATTAAATCTAAAATACAATCCTTTGGATTCCTATGTTAGTGGCAGATTCAGAGGGGGCTAATGTGGCACATTTCGATTTTCGACGTTACCCCACTAACAAGTAATTTTACTACTCTGAAAGAATATAAAATAACAGAAATATAATCCAGAAATTTGCCATTTTATTTCATTAACAAAATTAAAGACTATCTCCATTTTTGGACATAACAAATAATGCTAAGATACAACTGAAGTTACAAATTGTAGCAACGTATGCAGATTAAATTGTTAATAAATCCAATCAGATCCGTAACTGAAAGTGCTAAATTTGAAACGGCTCGGCTTGATAGAGAACTTGAAGTACATAGATGCTGCGTTCAGCTTCAGTTGCGATCTGTTCGATTAGTGTATGGAAAAATAGGGAAACAACGGAAAAGATACTTATCGCAGCCGTGCAAATTTGATTTTAAAATTGGGAGTTTTTGCACGCCGCTTCTAACGTTCCGAAATCGAAGACTAATAGCTGGGGAAAATTTTCGGTACCATTATTCAGACAAGAGAAAAATGATGGCAGAGCTGAAAGTTGACAAAAAAAGCTTAAGAATGTGCGGTCGACAAACAAAACGCGAAAACTTCTGCGAGAGAGCTTGCGAAGAATATTACAGGGTCTCAGTGTAAATTCCTCTGTTGGATACAATCGGTGAAGATTTGAAGACGGATTTCAACTGGAAATGGAAAATCTTATTAACTGCTTGATAGATAGATTTAAAGGTCTTTTGGATAATGACAACGTCGTACGACGTTTGAAGTTCAAAGTTGAACTTGATCATTGGGAGTGCTATTGGGGGAAGAAGCAAAAGTCAAAATACAACAAGTTACCGACTACTGCATTGGAATCGTTAAAGAACTGCGATGTAGACCTTAGCCCATAATTCATAGTTTCCTACGCATATTCTGCACACTTCTTGTGAAGAAAGCGAGCTCTAAACGCTTTTCTTCGACACTTCGCCGCATAAAACGTAGCTGAGGGCGAACATGCTTCAACTACAGTTGCTGCATAACTTGACCCACGTCGGTTTGTTTTGTGAAATTTTAAGTTTTTTGTTTTTTGAGTATTTTAGTATTCACCTAACGGTCTGTCTCTTATACACATCTAGATGTGTATAAGAGACAGCTTCAACTACAGTTGCTGCATAACTTGACCCACGTCGGTTTGTTTTGTGAAATTTTAAGTTTTTTGTTTTTTGAGTATTTTAGTATTCACCTAACGGTTGTACGTACCGCCTAAAATTAAGCGAGATAGATATAGGGTTATTTATATATTATTAAATGATTAGGGTGACAAGAAAAACTGAAGTTGTCTCTCTGCCCGTCCGTCCGTCCGTACAAGGTGTAATTTTGAGATATCTTCATGAAACTTGGTATGCTGGTTTCTTAGTACAAAAAAAAAAAAAAGTACGAGTTCGTAAATAAGTGGTCATGGCCCGCTCTCTACTAAGTTAAATGTATATATTGGTCGTTGTAGCTATATGTACATTAATTTTTCTAAGTTGAAAGAAGTAGGGAAGGGCTCAGTTCGCGCTTTGGATGTTCCGCGAAGGGGATTTTTCCCACAAAGGCACATTATAAACAGGAAAATACCATATACATTTCGAAATTCATTAAGAAGTAGTAACCTTGTATATACTATTTGTCTAAAGTTTTAATGTACAATGATATCCTCATTTGTGTTTACTTAAATGGTGTGTTAAGTGAAAGAAAGAGGCAAGCAAAATTAAAAACAATTTTAAAATTGGGTTATATTGAAAGTATACGTGGTTTTAGCCTTATTTCGAACATTTTGAAAAGAAAACATAAAGATGTAAAGGCGATGTTATGCACTAAATTTGGTTGACTTTGGTAGAGAAGTTACTAGCATAACATAGGTGAATTCACTTGCTCACTATCTTGAATGCTTTAGACTTGTTTCATTAGCGAGTCAACTAAATTTCAGTAGTTTTCAACATAATGAATGTGTGGGCGTGATTATTCTCCGATTGGATCTTTTTTGACACTGTATGATGAGGTACTTGAGAAAAATGTTTCCAGCAAGTTTGGTTGATATGGCGTAAATTATATATGAGTTCTGTTCATAAAAACTAATATGTAAATCTCAAATACGCTTGGACGGTGATACTCTGTGCAACATATTGGGAAAGTTTGAAAATATACATACATAAGTAGTTCCTTAAAAAAAGACATTTTGATTTGTGCGATAATCTCAGGCACAGTTGAGCTGCCTAAATGATGACTGTGTGGAGTCCACTATCCGGCATGATAAAGATGTCAACAGCTGGGATTAACATATCATGTTGGTGTCGAGAGCGAATAATTGTGCGTGGTTATGAATATTTTGCGTGTGGGGGTGTTAAGTGCGATTTCACGCGTCAATTTGAGTGTGGGTGAATGCGCGCATAAAATGTCAAGCACCTCAGCGACAAGGTGTGTGCTAATTGTCATACATTCGTTTACACATATGTATTTCGATGTATATGAATGAGTGTAGGTTATATAAGGTGAAAAGTTATTGAAGTATTTTTGTATGTCTTGCAACGATTACCATAGAGCAGGAAGAGAAGTTGCTGTAAATGGAAGGATGATTGAAATAAAACAAGCAAATTTCATCTGTACATCTTATCCAATCTCGCATTTACTTACGTATGTACTTAAATATATATATATGTACATAGTATGCTTTCTATCTGCATACTTCGTGTTTGTTGATGTTAGTGTCTCAATTTAGAGACTGCTGACATTGAGCCAGCGTAAACAAACTTTTTATTTTCAATTTAAATCGTTCTAAATCATTTAAGCAAGTAAATCTATAACTTTCAAAAAGTGATAGTTGAATTCAAAATTTATGGCTATGAGTTTGTTTATAAAAACGTCCCTTTAAAGGTTATACGCAGTTAAGGTTTTACATCAAATGCCCTGAGCTTTCGTACAGGAGATATATTATATTTATACGTTCTGTGTTGTTGTGGAGGATGGAGTCATGTGTGGAAGTTTACGCAAGTGAGGAAAGTTCTCTGATCACCATTTCGGTCTTTGACCAAGTATCCTCTGGGTAGCCTAAGAACATCCATTTGAAGGCGAGCTAAAGTGAGAAGGGGAAATATACCCTGCATAGGGTTGTGCGCTGGGTTTGGGACCTGCCACGTAAAAAAACACCCCAATGAAAAGGAACAACCAGCCTCGGATGAGATACCCCCTTTTGATGACGACCATGGCAAACGAGATAAGGACTACGAATTGAGGGCATGCACCTGGAATGTCCGGTTCCTTGATTGGGAAGGTGCCGCTCCCCAGCTGGTTGAAGTCCTCGTGAAACTAAAGGCTGATGTCACCGCCGTCCAAGAATTGCGATGGACGGGACAAGGACAGAGACGAGTAGGTCCTTGTGGCATTTACTACAGTGGCCATATAAAGGAGCGCAAGTTTGGTGTGGGATTCTTGGTGGGAGAGAGACTCCGTTGCCTAGTACTATCATTCACTCACGTCTAGCGAGGTTCTTCAACAAATCGCTGATTTGCGCCCACGCCACGAAGGACGATGTGACCAAAGATACCTTTTATGAGTGCTTGGAGCGCATTTATGAGAAAATCGTGCTTGGCGACTTTGGCGCCAAATGGGTTGAGGCTGATCGATTTCGCCGGAGCCCGAAATATGGTTATCTGTAGTACTAGATTCCAGCATAAGAAGATTCGTCAAGCTACCTGGCTGTCTCCGGATCGAAAAACCACCAACCAAATCGATCATGTTGTGATAGACGGAAGCCACGTCTCCAGTGTTTTAGATATGCGTGCGCTCCGGGGTAATAACATCGACTCGGACCACTATCTTGTTGCAGCCAAGATTCGCACCACCTCTGTGCAGCAAAAAACGCATCCAACAAACACAAGGAAGGATCGACGTCGAGAAGCTGCAATCACAACATACAGCCGAACGATTGTCTACTCGGCTTGCACTCCTACTCTCTGAGAGCACTCGTCAACAATTCGGTATAAGGGAACTGTGGGACAGCATTTCAAAGTCTTTACGTACAGCTGCAACCGAAACCATTGGTTTTCGGAAAGTACAAAAGAATAGCTGGAGAGAAAACAGGCTGCCTACCTCGCAACGTTACGATCGACCACAACACGTGCGGGATGGGATAGATACCGAGAGTTGAAGAGGGAAGCGAGACGAATTTTCAGACAGAAAAAGAAAGAAGGCGAAATGCGTGAGTACGAAGAGCTTGACAACCTGGCCGACAGGGGTAATGCTCGAAAATTCTACGAAAAAATGCGGCGGCTTACAGAAACTTTCAAGACCGGAGCATACTTTTGTAGAACCCCCAAAGGTGATTCAGTCACCGATGCCCAGAGTATACTTAAATTATGGAGGGAACACTTCTTCAGCCTGCTGAATGGCAGTAAACACACAACGCCAGGAGAAGACGAACCCGATTCCCCAATCGATGACGATGGAGCAGAAGTTCCATTTGCCGACCATGAAAAAGTTCGAATAGCAATTACTCACCTGAAGAACAACAAAGCGGCGGGGGCCGATGGATTGCCGGCCGAGCTATTCAACCTCGCCGGCGAAGAACTAACAAGAAGCATGCATCAGCTTCTTTGTAAAATATGGTCGGACGAAAGCATGCCCAACGATTGGAATTTAAATGTGCTATGCCCAATCCACAAAAAAGGATACCCCACAATCTATGCCAACTACAGTTGGATTAGCCTCCTCAACATCGCATACAATCGTTCAATCGATCGTATTGTGTAAAAGATTAAAGCCCACCGTCAACAAACTGATTGGACCTTATCAGTGTGGCTTTAGACCTGGCAAATCAACAACCGACCAGATATTCACCATGCGCCAAATCTTGGAAAATACCCGTGAAAGGAGAATCGAAACACACCATCTCTTCGTCGATTTCAAAGCTGCTTTCGACTGCAAGAAAAGGAGCTGCCTTTATGACGCGATGTCTGACTTTGGTATCCCCGCAAAGCTAATACGGCTGTGTAAACAGAGGTTGAGCGACACTAAAAGCTCCGTCAGAATCAGGAATGACCTCTCCGAGCCGTTCGATACCAAACGAGGTTTCAGACAAGGCGACACCCTATTGTGCGACTTCTTCAACCTGCTTCTAGAGAAAAGAATTCGAGCTGCAGAACTAAATAGAGAAGGCACCATCATCTATAAGAGTGTACAGTTGCTGCCGTATGCCGATGATATTGATATTATCGGCCTCAACACCCGCGCCGTTAGTTCTACTTTCTCCAGACTGGACAAGGAAGTAACACAAATGGGTCTGGCAGTGAACGAGGGCAAGACGAAATATCTCCTGTCATCAAACAAACAGTCGTCGCAATCGCGACTTGGCTCTCATGACACTGTTGACAGATAATTTCGTCTATCTTGGAACTAGCATAAACGCCACCAACAATTTGAGCCTGGAAAGCCAACACAGGATAACTCTTGTCAACAGATGCTACTTCGGACAGAGTAGGCATTCGAGAAGCAAAGTGCTCTCTCGACGAACAAAAGCCAAACTCTATAAGTCAGCCATAATTCCCGTCCTGCTATATGGAGCAGAGGCTTGGACGATGACAACAACTGATGAGAGTTATGGTCCTTTGCGCGTTGGCCACGGCGAATATCGTCGTTCGATGGAACGATGAGCCATATGATATATAATATGTATATGAAAACTTTGACATAGTTCAGCGAATTAAAAGACAGTTGGTAAGCTGGCTAGGTCATGTTGTCCGAATGGACGAAAACACTCCAGCTCTGAAAGTAGTCGACGCTGTACGCGCCGGGGGAAGCAGAGGAAGGGAAAGACCTCCACTTCTTTGGAAGGACTGGGTGGAGAAGGACCTGTCAACGCTTGGAATATCCAATTGGCGCCACGTAGCGAAAAGAAGAAACGACTGGCGCGCTGTTGTTAACTCGGCTTTAATCTCGTAAGCGGTGTCTACGCCAATTAAGAAGAAGAAGACTCACACGATATAGTGCTCAAAAGTGCGGAAAAGTTGGATAAATAGTTTATTAATTTCTTAAAGTTGTATATTGGCCTGCTTTGAGATAGGAAGATTCATGGCATAAGATAAAAAATTGAAAGTAAAAAAATTATGGGAAAAGTTTACTTATGTAGGCGCGATTGTAAATTGTGTTTGTTTGCAGGAAAAAGATTAACTTGGAAGAAAGGGACACACTACTGTATATATATGTATGTCAGCTTGTTGATACTTTGTCAAATTGAAAGGGTTTCTAATATTCGAATACATCTGAATTTGGCGCTTTACCTTACTTGCTTTTTATTTTGTTATACGTACAATTTATAAAGTTCTTGTTTCAGCGCAAGTTGATTTTAATGTTTTTGTTTCAGCTGTCAAGTCAATATGCTACGAACAGGCGAAATATGACATTATTGTGTTGTTTTTGGTTTCACTATGCTGTCGCTGACAAATTGTGCTGACATTGTTTAAATTTCTTCTGATGTTGGGGTTTACTTTGCTGCGGTTCTCTATGGTATTGTACAAGGTTACTTGTAACTTTGGAACTCGTAGAGGTCAGGAACGTCTTTTTTTAGTGTTGCCTCTATTGTGGATTATACTATTCTAATATGAACGCTGTGTTTAAAGTCATTATTTGACTTTAGCTTCATTCAAAAGCAGTGCAAATTTGACAAGCTTTGGGTACGTAAACAACTGGTTTTATACGTGTGCGGTTTTTCTGCAATCTGAACTCCCCGTTATATCTGCTATATCTTAATATGATAATGAGTTCAACAAAAGTGGAATATTTGGGCTATAAATAACGTATTAGATATGTAAATGTTCTGATATTCGGACTTAGTTGTTATGTAATAGATGTAGTAGTGTCACAATTTCTTAGTTTAGCTTAAGACGAGATGAGACAATCTAGGAGTCCAATATAAGTTATAAGACAAAAATATGCAACAGAGGAACCAAGGCAGTATATCTAATGAATAAGTAGGTACATAGAAAGCATTATCGTAAAGATTAATTCTCAACATCACTTTATTGACAAACTTCATCAGGCGTTTTTCTATTAGCACACACTATCTACAGTGCCCAGGAATCTTCAAAATCTACTTTTACTTTTAGTATTGAATTTTCCGTAACACGTGGTCTTGGAAAAATACCTCATATGCAATAGTGACCCCTGAAGTTAAATGATTAAGAACCGAAAGGTGTTCGTGACCTTTTGGACCCGAGGTGAATGCTGGTGAAATTATATGACATTGTAAAAATGTAGTTGGATGGGGGTATTTTGGCATTTGCCTACATCTGCAGAGATGATCATTGCTTATTTTAAATATTTGAATAAATGTGAAATTAAATTCAACGGAAATTGAATAATTTATAGAAATGATTATGCTAGTCAGCTGCGTCGAAATATTTTTATACGGCAGCATGTTGCTCTGAAAATTGAATTCAAAGATGTGCAAATAAATATTGTTAATATTGTTAAAAGTTTATCGTCACCTGAAATGCAAAATAACGTGACATTTTCGAAAATTTACAGTGGCATGAATGAAACACGAAATAAAATGGAACATGAGAGAAAACAAATTTTAATATTGGTTAAAATTGGTTTATATCTGAGCGCAGAACCTGAAAATGTTGAACATATGTAATATTATGTATGTAATTTGAAGTAGTGAAGCGTAATCAAGAACATACTCAATTTGAAATTTTTTGATGATACGTTATTTTGTGTTTCAGGTGACGTTATATAGTATACATAATTTAAATTTTTATTGAACTAAAATATTTAACGCAAATGAAAGTATGTAGTTTATTATTGTTATTATAAATACAAAACATAGAGTTTCATATTTTAATTAAAATTAAATATTATTATTATTRAATTAAAATAAAGGGATTAAGATAAACATAGTATTTATAGTATTGGTTCACCACGTGCTTCACTAACTGCTTCTAAATGGCGTAGAATAGGCAGAATCCATTTTACTATTCCCGAGTGCTTAATGTCAGATCATTCCGTTTCTACAGCTTCTTTCAAGGATTGTTGCTACCTAAAATCACATTATCATATTTTCGTGGCAAAAGCTCCAAACATGTTCAATCGAGGATAATCATAATAGGACATAAATTCCTTCAACAAGCACCCGGTATCCTAAGGAAATATCCGCCGTCTTGTTGAAATATCCAAAAACTTTCGAGATACAAACAAACGACCTAAGTCTGCATATGTATGTTGTTTCAAACACAATAGTCTATCATACCACTGATAAACGTTAAATGCCAGCTGCTACAATCGCTCTCCAAATTGCGACAGCCAGGACACTTGTTAGTTAAATTTATTTTTTACTCAACATGGCCCCGCCAAATGGATTAATGTGCACATCTTTGAAAAAGCTTACGCTATATCATCCAAACCTCATGAGAAAAAGTTACTTTAGCACATCGTAACTCTGAGCAAATTGGTAAAGTCAGAATATCTGCACATAACGGTTGCCAACCTTAATGGTTAACAAGGGCTTTATATGAACAATTGTAAAAAATTTGACAAAGAGCTTGGTACCGCCAACTTTTAGGTGATATCCTATATCTACTTCTCATATAACAAATATTATAATTTGATTCTTACTCTTTACTGTATACAAATCAAACATCAATGAAGGTATCAGAGTAAAAAGGTTTTTCACCTTATGTTCAAAAATTGTAGAAATGGGATTATAACTTGTGTCAAAAATGAGTAAAATCGGATTAGCACTTCCTTTAGCCCCTATATACTGATCTGTTTTTACCTAACATATATGTATATATTTTCGAACTTCCGGTTCACTTTATCCGGAATATACACAGATTAAGTAGAAAATTATAACAGCTAACGACGGACATAAATATGAAAATTTGATCTTAAAATTGTGAAAAGGCAAATGATAGAAAGCTTTCCATATTTTCGAAATTGACAATATGAAAAGTTTTATAAGCTACTTAAGCCTATTGGGGTACTCACAACGTCTCATAAAGCATCGTAAAATCATAAAATCATAAATTTTTAAACTAGTATAAAAAATTTGTTGTTGGATTGCATACTAAAAAAGGTTTACACAAATACAACTCTGAACGCTATGTTTTCGGATCGTTATAACTTATAACTTTCTGAGACTATGCGAAACGGTACAAAATAAAAAATATTAGCAGACTGTAATTCTGGAATTTTGACATTTCTTGCGTCGTATCCGAGCATCAAATTTCACTCAGCTTAATGAATCGTCTTAGTATTATCGGATAGTATACACTCTAATAAACATTCTCTCAAATTTTGAAATCGAAATTCAAACCATTACGTTCGCTACAGCGTTTCTTATAGAGAGAGAACAGAGTGGGGAACGCTATAACTCATACTACATAATATTATATTTGTATATAATTTATGATATTTGTTATTAATTAACAATTATGTATTTATTTTTGTTATTTGTGATTGAGTAAAATTAATTGAATACTGTTTATATACAAATTCTACTGTTGATAAGGAAAAGATCTTGCCTACTGGTTCATTTTTATGTTTAACGGAAATATTGCCAAATAAAATAAAGAGGTAAGTAAAAATATTTTCAATATGTAGATTAGCATGGTCCGCTTTTATGCTTAATGTAGTTTTCAAAAATGCACATTCTACACACATATTTTTCCGAAATATATGCAATCCAAATGTGTGTACTTTCATTGATGGAATATACATCCAAAAAGGAAACTCTTTTTTAAACCACAAGACTCGATAACCACAATGCTCTTAAAGTTGTTGTGTGACCTTTCGTGGTTTTGTGGATTTAGCAGATGAGGTCTCAGAGTCAAAAACGGCAATTTGTTGCAAAGTTTAATACATACATTTTTGCTACATATGTTACAAAAACACTTATGTATGTGATATAATAGCTTTTTGGGCATTTGCACTTTCTAAGCGTCTTCACTTGCCAATATTTCTACCCGTTCTAAACAGCTTGTCGTATGGAATTTGAGGTATTCGAATACGTGTATACTATACATACACACTCATAAGCAAGAACAAACTCAGAAATAGTTTTTACTTACCTAAATTTTGCTTATTTCCCCTAATGCTTCCAGACTTACGATTTTAATGTGCAAAAATTATAATTTTTTGGTTTTAAATTCGAGTTTTCTAACCCCCAATAAACCACATAAGAGTTTACCATGAGTGTTGTTTGTTTTATGTGGTTATTATTGCTGGTATTTTTAGAACTAGGTGTTTACAATATTCTAGCCTTGGTTAATAGATGTAAATTAATTTCACATTTGTCTTCCAATTTGTGTCCTAGTTTATGGGATTTTCTTCAGTCCAATTTCCATACATATGTATATGTATTTACAGCGACCACTCTTATTATACATATAGACCTTAGCTTTTAGACTTTAAATACTTAGCATGTTTTTACCATCTTCCTGTTGGTTGGAGAAGCTGATTTCGAAACCGCACAATGAACGCCAACATAACCAATCGTTTAACCGTTTTTCATACAACCAATATGAATCATGCACCTCATGTACTCAACATATAAACGCAGTTTGTGTTAATATGAATGCTTTTTTTGATTAATTAAAGGTTTTGGCTTTCATTTATATGTTTTATTAGCATCTTGGTTTGAAGTTAGGTTAGCCTGGTTAGCTAATGAGTCACGCAAAAACCAGTGTTGGTCCTTTGCGATAACGGATGGAGTTCAGTTACGAGGTTCATGACGAGTAGTTATCGATTAGGATGCCTGTGCTTTTCAATAGACTATGTGGCCTTACTATCAATCCAGTCTTTCATAACGTGGGTTCCTAGATTCTTAAAGCGTAGCCTTTCCAATGTTGGAGAAGTGCACAAGAGGTGATCCATTGATTTCCTGGTGCCTTGCTCTTGACATTAACTGCAGACTTCTTGATCTGTCAGCTCCATTCTGCAGATGTGTGCCACCACCAGACAGTGACCAGCTAACCATCGTTTATTTTGAACTTTCTTTCTTTTCCAGTTTAAAAATGGATTAATATAGCCGGTGCTTGCCAAACCGTCATTACTCACCGAGTTATGCTCGAAGGTTCTATATGGTAGTAGTCGCTGCGCTGATTTTGCTGCACAGTTTTCTGTGAGAAGATCTATAGGTGAATTACCACTAGTTCAAGAGCCGTTGGAGTGGTTTTTAAAGTTCCAGTTATGAAGAGTGCAGCGAGTCTCTGTACCCTTTTCATTAGTTCCGGTAGGTGGATTTCTGTACGCCTGTCTACCATACTACTGCCCCGTATAGGCGAATTGATCTTATATGGCATTGCTAGCTTTTTTTACTCTTTCTTGTGTTGTTGTGTTCCATTTGTTGTGAATACAATCAGATCTGTTTTCTTCGTATTCAACGCCAGACGCGTTTGCGACGCCCAATTCTGGATAGTATTGAGAATGGTTATTAAGATAGTAATTTCGTCCGCATATGCCATTATCTTAACGGCTTTGTCGTCTAAGTTTCTTAGCAGTTTATTCACCACTAACCATGGGAGAAGCTACCATCTTCTATAAGAGTGTACAGCTGCTGGCGTATGCCGATGATATTGATATCAGCGGCCTCGACACTCGCGCCGTTAGTTCTGCTTTCTCCAGACCGGACAAGGAAGCAACACAAATGGGTCTGGCAGTGAACGGGGGCAAGACAAAATATCTCCTGTCATCAAACAAACAGTCGTCGCACTCGCGACTTGGCACTCACATCACTGTTGACAGTCATAGCTTTGAAGTTGTAAATAATTTCGTCTATCTTGGAACCAGCGTAAACACCACCAACAATGTCAGCCTGGCAAGCCAACGCAGGATAACT
>NW_017536174.1:6648-23692 GCF_001853355.1 Bactrocera latifrons | reverse complement strand
CTGTACGAGATATACGACGACATTTACATAGTTCAGCGAATTAAAAGACAGCGGCTACGCTGGCTAGGTCATGTTGTCCGGATGGACGAAAACACTCCAGCCCTGAAAGTAGTCGACGCAGTACCCGCCGGGGGAAGCAGAGGAAGAGGAAGAGCTCCACTCCATTAGAAGGACCAAGTGGAGAAGGACCTGTCTTCACTTGGAATATCTAATTGGCGCCACGTTAACTCGACTATAATCGCGTAAGTGGTGACTACGCCAATCAAGAAGAAGAAGAACCATGGGAGCGAATATAGCATGGGACACATGGTTGTTCTACCGTCGTTCCATTTTGCTCTTTTCATTTTAGAGGTAAACAGGTTTCTCATCCAACGTTGAATAGCACGACCAACATCTATTGACTGGATACCACTTGCTTACTGCGTGCTTGCAGCCAGGAAAATGCACGCTTACTAGGTCTGCTAATGAGTCCTCACAGTTACCTGTCCACTCTCCGCAACTCTTGTGAATTAGACCGAGCGAGCGGGGTTTTGGATACTTGTTTTCAGAGCCTTGCCACCTCGTTGGTATTTTAAAAGTTGCTAAAAAAGTTCTTCCAAGGTTGTCAATTTGTCCTACGCACTAACTTATTCTCTTCGTAGGTCTTTATACTCATTCCAACAGTCCTCGCTTTCCGTAAGTTTCGCTCAGTCGAAAAATTCTTTTTCGGCTTGAGCCGCAGCGTAGAGGGATCGTAATGAAAAAATGTATTAAGCGCATTCGAGAATACAATCTCGTTCCTTTCAAGCTCTTCATATAAGTTATAAATGCAAGGTCTAAGTTTGTTACCAAATAGTATATGCTTGTAGAGATCCCAGTTTGTGTTTCTAGAATTTCTTCTCATCTCTTGCCTTATATGTATTTGCATCGGATTTAATGGAGACGCATTCGTGTAGCATATAACAGGTTGCAAGGAGTAAAGGCTTGTCCTTGACACGCTTGACTGCCACAATCGTTAGATCACCCGTGGAAATGCTGAGGTCAATATGCGAGTATACATTTTGTTTACCAATATCGCCGTTTTTCCTAGTTATGGGGTGTATGTTGCGTAGTTTGGTTACTTTAACCCAGCGACCATCTTACCTGATGATGTAGCCGCCTTTATCTAGGTTGAGAAGGCTCGACAGAGGTGATCTTATTTTTGAGGCTCACCTGGAGTACCCTCAGCTCCCTGTGTCGGAGCCTCAGAATATTTAATGGGTTTCACCTAAAAAAGAGCGGTACCACGGACACTTTTACACAAGTTACAGACGGACTGGAAGAGGTTACACACATACATACTTGCGTTCAAATAAAGGTAATAGAAGCGTTGTAAAATATCATTATGTATCAGCAAATAATCTGCAAGGGTCAATCACCTTTTCGTAAGAGCAACTAGCACAGAAATTAGGTCACTTAATATGTTCTAAATGTCTGACTCTTATATAATACCTACCTGCTATGTATGTAGATATGTGACTTAAGTAGATCTCTATTAATATATACATATATGTATATACAAATATGTACATATGTCTGTAACATATCCTAACGCACTCGCTGGCCACTAATGTGCATTTGTGCGTTTTAATTGCACTTTTTAAATAATTTATTGCTTTGGCTAAGCACAGTATTCACGAATGCGTTCATTAGCCTGTTCTTGTGTTGGCTTTGCAACTAAGCCAGTACATTAATACTAAACGAAATGTGCAGCGAACCAACCGGAAATACCAGATTACGCTTTTTAAAAGCGGAAATGGACGACTTTTCGTTGCTAAATAATAACCGTCACAAAATTTACGAGCCACTGCATGTTGCTGCGCGCTGCAATGTTGCACGTTCGCATTACCCGGCGGCGATATGGCCTACATGCCACATTAATATTGTATTTATAGCCTGGTGGTTAAAACATTTCGTGCGCATTGGACTCGGCACAAATACTCTTGTTCGCCCATCACCTGATATACAAATGTAAGTTGTGAATACAAATGCATATGTACATCACAAGTTTGTTGATACAATGTTATTTATTGCATAAACATTTTATAAATGATACTTTAATATGAGTTTAATTAATGGCTTACTTCATTTTAGTATAATCCTTGCTCTTAATTATACTTTTAATTAATACTTTGTACTTCACTTCGGAACTAACACAGATCCTTTTTATTTTTAGCAAATTTATTAAAATCATAGAAACAGTCGAGTTTTATGTAGGCAAACATTACAAATTTCTTAATAAGGGGCGCCAAAAATCGAAAAAAATAAAAGAATAAAATATATTAGAAAATTTCTCATTTATTTTGCTTTCTGAATAAAATTATTTAGATTACATTCTTTTAATTATAAGTTTTTAATCAAAGAGATATATAAGTTGTAATGTTTAGTGCCAAACACAAATTCAAAAATAATGAATTATCTAAAATGCTTAATTATGCATTAAAACTAAAATCTAAAAAATAAATAAATAAAATTATACACATATTTGTATTTAAATATATTTTTATAACCATGCAACTTGTTGTTACAGTTTTGTTCATCTAAAACTAATCGGTATAGATATATTTATGTATTATATATGTACACATAAATATTAGATTGGCGAGACGAGTTGAAATCCGGATGACTGTGTGTCTGTCCGACTGTCTGTGCAACCGATAACTGTAGTAGAAATTGAAATATCTTGATGAAACTTGCTATATACTACCCTATGCTCCCAAGGGGGATCGGTATTGAAAATGGATGTAATCGGACCAAACCTATAAAGTTCCATATCTAAAGACTTAATTATAATATAAACCTGTTGACAAACACTTTAGTATACATACTTTTCAGATCGCTGAATTTGACAAAATGTGCTGGGAAGACATTGTTTAGCTATTCTTCATACGCTATGAAATTAAAAATTAGGTAATATCCACGCCCACTATCCTACACTATAATGGTTATGTTGAAAACTAGAAAGTATAAAAATTGCACGATGAGCATGGCACTGCCTACCTTAAAGTCAAATCTTATCTCTGAGGAACTACTAAACCAATTTCTAAATTTGTGTGAAAATTACCCAGCTATTCTTATCTATTATGGATGAAATCAATTTTTATTGCTTTACATTTTAAATGTGGATTGTTATGTGTTACAAGATAAGAGTGGTAGTTCGTTTCTGACCAAAACTTAAAATTAATTTAAATATAACTTACACTTTCTCTGTGCTTTAATGTTGGACTTCTGTATATTTGCTATCTGCAGTGTCATTATAAGTATCTTATCACAGTCGAAACTACATCAACTGATGACAGAGCTCGCAAGAGGATTACATGCAATCAACACCCGTAATCCATTTGCTAAACAAGAGAATGCAATAAAAATTAAGAGCAAACTGGAGTATAAACTATAAAAAATCGGAAAAGAAAGAGTAATCGCATTAAAAAGAACATGTTAGCAGACAATATAAGCAAAGAAGTGGTACAGAAGTGAACAAAACTTTTTCCTTCCACATTAATCCCTGGGCACTTTCGTGGCAAAGAAAAAGCGAAACAGTTCACATGTTTTTGGTGCACGTGAGTACTCGAACTTTTGTGTGGCGAGCACTATATAAATTTTCTAATTTCTTATTCATGTAGAGGATGCTTTTCGTCAAACGAATTTGTTTGAATTTTATTCAGAGAATTTTGCAGAGTTTTATTTAAGGAGACTTTTGGTACTTCGATACTTTAACTTGACTTATTGCTTCGCTCATACAAATGACTCACTCACTAGATTCAGATTACAATTCATATTATGGTAGAAATAAAGTAGCACCCACTTGCACTTTTATACCTACACATATTTTTGATTTGAAAGATTCCGTTTTTGCTGCTAAAGTAGCAATAATTTTAAAGTCATTTGACTGAGAAATCTTTTGGCTACTTCTCAATTCTTTAACAGACATTTGGAGCAATATTGTGTTTATCTAATAATACTTTCGGGAGCAACTGATGTTGAAAAGATGAACTTTTGAACTATACGAGACAAAGTTGTTTCAGATTTTAGCAATAAACGTCCGAACCACAGTACGAAAAGACGCGAAAATTTTCACAATTATTCGTTTATTCCCGTAGATGATCCTAATGGAGGCCATTTTGGCAAAATCGAATTTTTTCAAGAAACAGAAATTCAATTTCAAAATTGAAAAAAATTAACATGGTTTGTTACTTAGCGCGCAAGTGAATAATTCTCCTTTGATAAACCTACACGATATAGGTTATACCTTTAAAAACACTAGGCACATTCAAACTATTGCTTTTTGAGATACAAAGGAATTCACGAGTCCTCTTTGACTTAACACAAGATGAAGGTTTTCTAAACCTTATCAGACCGAGGTTTGTGGCAGAAGTATATATGTATGTACATTGCTATCTAGTTCATCTGCAGCTCAAAGACTGCATTCACAGTTACTCTTTTACACTGTTGCTGATATATTTCGGCATTAGCTTTTGGAATACGGCGAAAATGTATTTGATGTGGTCTCAGACTGTTGAACTTTTGGCAAACGGAACATAGTTCTTGTTGCTGACACTTTTCTATGCTTTTACTAGCGCTGAATGGGTTGAGCTGTTGCTAACAATTTTTACCACTGCTGCTTATTATACTTATTAAACACATGCAAGTACATTCATACGTATGCATGGGTGTTTTTGCGGCTTTGAATATCGGTAGTACTTGTTATTGGCCATGAACGTGACACGACATGGTTGTGTGCCAGCACGCCTGAAAAAGAATTTAGGTTTCAAAGCATAAACTCCTCCAGCATAAACATACAAGTAACCAATTACAAATGCATATGGATGTTGATATAGAAAAGAAAATAATTTGCAAAATAAAGGCAGGTTTTGAACACAATGCCTACATTTTGCGAAGGTAATATACATATACAAATAAAGGAAAATGTTTTAGAATGAACATTTTTCCCCATTTTCTAAAATAAAAATCCAACATCGGGATTAAAAAAGGAAAATATAAATTTAAAAGGTATTTAATTCAATTATTATCTGTGTTTTGTGCATTGACGCTGCCAATTAGCTGATATTTTCTACGGCATAAAAAATGCTAACAAAGGAATGTCCGTTTCCATATCCACTTCCGTTTCCGCATTCCATCATTCTATTTTGCTATGTTGACCAACCAATGCCCTTGGCGTTGATGCATCGCGTTTCCGTCTGTATAGTTGTTGTTATGGGGTATTGTTTTTAGATTGTCTGAGTGTTTTCTGTGGTTTGTCAGCAAACGCAGCACCAGTCGCTAACTGCAATGCGTCTATTGAATTTGCTCACTGCAATTTGTATTGTCCATCAGAGAGTGAATGTGCATATGGAAAGGTCGGGCGTTGCCCTTCACTTTGTTGTATTTTATATGATCAGTAAATATAGTATTATGATGATAAAGCTGCAGCATTTATACTGCATAATGTGCCTAACACAATGCTAGGGACAGACTGCAGCAGCACGACAGTGAACTGAAAATGGCGTTGTGAATCCTATATACATAAACGTTTGTGAGAGGGCAGCAACATAACAATGGTCGGCATGTACACAAAACAACTCAGTTGTCCATTTTGCATATACACAATTTCGTTGTGGCCATACTAATACCTTGCACTTCAATGAAATTTGAATATTTTGTTCAAAGTGAAATTTTTAAGCAAAAAATAAGTAAATAGGTAAATTTATTTGTTTTAAATTATCAATTGTTATTATAAATGATGTAACAGAGCTATTTTATGCTTTTATTTGTAAAATAACGTCGGTTTTGTTAGAGTTTTGAGTAATTTTACATTTTACATATTAGTGGCATCACCACTCTAAATCATCTCTCTATCTTCCATTCTACTGTTAACTCTACTGTCGTTGGCAAATATAGGATCAAATTGAAGTTAGCGAGAACGACAACTGTCGGCCTGCAGTCGTGTAGTCGTGCAGCTGTCAAAATAGGTCCGTCCATAAGAACGTGTGTATTTTAATATTTGACAGATATCGTTTGCAGTCTGTCGCGATTTGTATTCAACACATAACTCTTTACCTGAATTGACAGAATTTTTTGTATAGAGTTTCGGCCCTTATTGATACTATGTGTAGCCCTAAAAATATTAACTTGCGATTTTAGAGTTAGGTTTGTAAATCAGTGCATACTTCAATCATATAATATTTAGCCAAAACCAAAATACATATATAACTATATTTAATAACAATATAAAATATCATAACACCATAACATTTTATAGCTTATATAAAACAGAAACTAACTGAAGAAACAAATTTCCACATTTTTATTTCACTCTATTAAATATGTAGACAAATTAATGTTTAAAGATTAAGTTAAGCGATAATTAAAACAAAATCGAGAGGGGATCTATGTTGAATCTAATTTAATCTAAAATATTGTTTTAATATAACGTCACATAACTGATATGTAATTGTGTGAACGTGATTCTTTTTCATTGTCAATCGCTTTTAAAGAAAGTATTTGCTACATACCTTTGGAAAGAACAATAGAAATCGTCCAGATGTTTCTATTTATAAACGATATTTTTAACATGGGATAGAGTTATATTTATCATAATGATTATCACAGGATTAGGAAATAAAGGGGTCTATCTCTCGGTTCAGGCGATAACTACAGTAAAAGCGGTGAATATAACTCGTTTAAACTTCGTTCACGTGTTCCATGGATCTCTGAGGAAATTGAAATTGAGGAAAATCGGACCCCTGTCGCGCTCTCAAAGGGATGTTAATCGAAAAACTATGTTAAAAAGCAATTTTGGTACAAGGGATCACATTATTGAAGACAATGGTGGAAATCTTTTCTTGAAAAGGGGGAGTGCCGTACAAGATTTAAAACTATACAATACAGATCTTAAAAAGTACGAAAGCTATACCAACCAAACTTGTTGAATAGTTATCCAGAATTTCTTGACATAGTGTGGAAATGGGTAAAATAGGACGCCTTACAAAGATAATTTTGAAAACTGAAGTCAACCACGCTTATTTCTCACATTGTACCATTTTAAATTATATCAGATTATTATCCCTCACAATAGATAATTCAAACCTCTATATATACTATATCTTCTTCTTCGCTTACGCGATTATAGCCGAGTTAACAACAGCGCGCCAGTCGTTTCTTCTTTTCGCTACGTGGCACCAATTGGATATTCCAAGCGTTGCCAGGTCCTTTTTCACCTGGCCCTTCCAACGGAGTGGAGGTCTTCCCCTTCCTCTGCTTCCCCCGGCGGGTACAGCGTCGAATACTTTCAGAGCTGGAGTGTTTTCGTCCATTCGGATTGTGGCTAGACGTTCATTCACCGGAGTGAATGATAGCACTCGGCGACGGAGTCTCTCTCCCACCACGAATCCCACAAGAAACTTGCGCTCTTTTATATGGCCACCGTAGTAAATGCCACAAGGATCTACTCGTCTATGTCTTTGTCTCGTCCATCGCATTTCTTGGACGGCGGTGATGTCAGCCTTTATTTTCGCGAGGACATTAACCAGCTGGGCAGCGGCACCTTTCCAATTAAGGGACCGGACATTCCAGGTGCATGCTCTTAATTCGCAGTCCTTATTTCGTTTGCCATGGTCGTCATCAAGACCCCCTATCTCATCAGAGGCTGGTTGTTGCTTAGGCTACCCAGACGATAGTTGGTCAAAAACCTCAAGTCGTGAGCTGCTTGAGCGATATGTAAAAGAATTGTTTCTGGCCACTCGCAAGTGAATGGCGACTCCTTCCTCCATACTATAGATAACAAACAAAGCACAAATAACTTACTCTTATCTAAAAATGGCGAAGTCGGACATCAATGGTAATGCCTGAGACTAAACAGAAAATGTCCGTCAATTTGAAAGATAACCTAATCAATCGAAGTGAACATCCCTGATCGAAGTCTGACCTGGCATTAAAAATGGATAAATTCCGTTTAGTACATCTACACTCTTTGACATACTAAGGTTTAGTGCCGAAAATGAATGATATCATCGAAAATAAGTGAATCAGTCGATACCTTTGGCCACATATTATATTCAAAATGTATTGATCGTTTTATTCGAGTTGTATTTAAATTTTAAAAGTTTAAAACATTATAGCTCCATCTACATACATGATGTAATAAAAATGTATTTCACCCTAAGATTGCTGCTTTCCAGTTGTTATCCTTCCATGCCATTTTCATTAAGATGAAATTTTGTGCACGCTGCAATCGTAGATCATATTATTCAAATCGGACCATTATTATATAGGGCTTCTTCTTCACAAGATCTTCATAAAAGATCTTATTTTCCTATTAAATAAAATTTATTCGACTTGGGGATTGGATGCTAAGGGTTAGCCGGTTAAGTTTTCGGATGTGCATAGTTATCCATATATAATTGATAGCAAAAATTCACGTGCGAAGGAAAGATGTGCGAAATCGGATCATAACTACGTGAACTTCTCACATTACACAACTTAAAACTTCATCTGATTATTTCACTGCCAGTATATAAATTAAATACCAATGAATATTATACTATCTCAGAAATGTTTACTTTTAGTTTAATATGCTTTAAAAGCGTGCTTTTTAGTGTTTTAAACTATATTTATTTGATTTGTATATTGGGAGTTGCATGACCAGCGAATAGTCACACGAGATAATCGTTATCTATTCTGCTTTTAATGATGTATTTACTGTTACATCCACTCAACATATGTTGCGACAGCGAAAACAATGAGTTTACAGTAATGGCCAAAGAATTTTAAGGAATATACTTTAAAGTCGGTTAAATTTTATCGTTATAGTCTCATCTGCGAAGTTGGAACTTATTATGACTTTGTATTTATAGCCTGGAAAGGGTATATTAACTTTGCCACGATGTTTGTAACACCCAGAAGGAAGCATCGGAGACCCTATAAAGTATATACAGAAATGATGTATGTTGAGCTGAGGCGATTTAGCCTTGTCCGTCTGTCTGTTTGTCTTTCCATCTGTCTGTCCGTCTGTATATATGGGAACTAGTCTCTCAGTTTTTAAGATATCGTTTTGAAATTTTTTAAACGTCATTTTCTCTTCAAGAGAATACCATACAAACTGAACAATTGGAATCAAGTTCTTAAATGGAAAACTTTCATATTTAACAATGTATCTTCATAAAAGTTGGAACAGGTTATTTTCTAAGATAATAATGTAATAAACGAAGAAATTGTTCAGATTGGCTTACTATAGCATATAGTTGCTATAAAAACTGAACGATCGGAATCCAATGCTTGTATGGAAAACTTTCGCATTTGACGACATATCTTTACGAAATTTTACATTAATTACTGCCCAAGGTAATAATATAATCTCATAAAAAATTGTTCAGATCAGATAACTATGACATATAGCTTCGATACAAACTGAACATTTAGTTACTAAAAGAAATGCACCTGTGAAGGATATAATAACTTCGGTGCAGCCGAACTTCACGTTTTTTTCTTGTTTTTGTTTGTTTTATTTTCTATAGGAATAATGACAAGATTGAATATCTAAAACAAATAATAAGTACTCTTCTTTTAAATATACAATTATTGTGATTATGTTATATCGCTGTAAGTCTTTTCATGATAATTTGTCAATATATACTTAACATACTTATCGGAGTGCTTATTTTATTGTTTATCTGTAAAATCCTATCATATTTTCCAAATGACGTTAAAACCTAAGATAACTAAGATTGCAAGTTAGTTATGAAACTAAAAGTTGAGATTTAAATTTTTTACATCATGCAGAGATCGGTGAAACTATTGTAATCTAGAGCAGAATACTTTTTAAAATTCGTATTGACTGTGGTGTCTAGAGTCTTTCCACATGTCTTCTTAACTTCGAAAAGTAATTCTATAAGGCACAACAACTCTGTTGTTGAAAATTATTTAGATAATCTCAAAGAAAAATATCCTTTGGAGGTAAGCCAGGACTATAGTTAAAGGGTCTTATGGTATGACCCGAGTTGAGCATCGCTGAATTATGCTACGACACTGTGTTGTATTAATACATGTATCAAATGTTAATTAAATTCTGCTCTTTCTTCAAAATCTTCGTTGTAAGTCGATATATTTTCATTTAGTTGTACAGTTGTTTGTAGCACTTCAAAATAATCGAGTTATATAAGTATACTATGTATACATACTTATATATAAATGATTAGTGTGATCAGACGAGTTTAAATCCGAGTGACTGTCCGTCAATACGTGGGTCTGTGCAAGCGATAACTTGTGAGAAAATTAACATACCTTGACGAAACCTGGTAAAAGTGTTTCCTAAAAAAGTGGGCGTGGTCCCGCCTTCTAATAGGTTTATTGCACATACTTCATAAACCGCATATAACGGTGCTGTTAAAAGCCACTAAAAGCATAATAAATGATATATCTAAATACATACGCCAGATACATTAAATTTTACAATGAGCATGACCCCGCCCTCCTTTGAGTGTAATCACAAATATCGTTACCTGCTCGACCGCTTTTAGCAAAGTTGAGTGTATAAAATTCATGTAATCTTGTTATGTTACTTTATGAAATTAGCGAAATCGTGGTTGTAACCACGCCGACTTCCCATAAATACAAATTTATTTGATTATTTCAATCTCTAGTCCACAAATCAAGAAGCAATTACTAAAACAAGGTAAAAAAGTGCCTTAAAGTATGCTATCTTATGACCAAACTGAAGCAAATCTGCCCAAGCCCCTAGCTACCGAATATGTGGCCCCAATACCTATAGTTGACTGAAAATACCGGTCAATATGTTAGATGTAAAATTGAAATTCAGAGAGTAGCATGTCCATGTGTTGCAAATGAGTTGAATCAGGTTAGCTTCCATATACCTAATATAAAGATTTTCGAACTTCCGGGTGAAAACCTGCCCAGACCCATATAACTAACAAGCTTAATGTTCATATCTGAAGGTATTAATGTTAGGACATACCCGAACTCGAAAGGAAAGCGCTTTCTTGTTCATGTTATAATCAACATATTGAAGTGGCCTAACTTATTCCCATCATTTTAATTCAGTAGTAATATGTGCATATTTATTATTTTTTTCTGCTTGCCACCTTCAGCCAAAATGAATAGACACCTGCAATTATTTTTGAATTATTTACGGTAGGCTTCATGCCATTACACTGGGATGAAACCAATATTTTTACGAGTTCTTCGGAAAGTCTTGCCTACAAAATTTTCTATCAATACTGTTTGTAGGAGTGTTTTTGTGTGTTCATGATAAAATTTAAAATGATAGTTGGTGCGTTACGGCTGACTAAAACGTAATGTAATTTGCGAAAAAAAACTTGTGGGTATATTGGCAGATATTGGCTTCAGTTCCAGGTGAATCCAAGGATGAGGAATAAATTTGAAATGAAATGAAAAAGAAATAGCTTAAAGAAGCCGACGAGGTAACGATATTTCTTGTAAAAAGTGCAGATGTTGCTGTAGTGAAGGGAGGGATGAGATGGTATGAGGCACAGAGACAGCAAAGTTCTTGAGAATTGGAATCATTTTTTACATTTTTATTGATGCGCCGCAGCTGGTTCGCCTGAAATCGCAATTTATTGCAATTTGTTACAATCCCTCTATTACAGACACACTTAGATACACACTCATATTTTCGGTAAAGACATCTCCCCACAACGCAAAAGATTACCAATTCCTGTTTTCCTCTTCCAATAAACGAATTTGGAGTGAGAAAATATTTGCACTCAAGCGTGATAAATAAATTGATAAATAGAAATGAAAACAAAAATATAGCAAAAAAGGAATATCTAATGAATTCACTGGAAATATGTAGAAATAGAACCAATAGGGTCTACTAAATTTATAGCAACAATTTTGAAAATAATTTAAATGTGGGCAAATTGATTACAATTTAATTAAATTCGGTGGATATTTCGTTTTACATTGTTGAGTTGACGAATACATAGCTCTCTTAATCAAGTATAAAATACGTAAGTAATCAACATAATTATCCTTGAGCTAATAAAAAATTATTTATTTATTTATCAAATTTATGTATACAAAAGAGGTATCGAGTAATAATTAAAATTAGAGTTTAGTCATAATTTTCTTATCTACTTAATTATAACATGATTATTATTATGATATAAACTTAATTATGACAATATATAATTAGAGGGAAAATTAAAAATTAAACGATTTTGAAGAAACAAAATTTAAGAATATATGTATATATAAAGCTTATAATGATTATGAAACAAGTTTAAATATAATATGTGTTGATGAACTGAAATGCAGCATTTGAAGTTATACACATGAAGATGTGTTAGTTGATGAAGTCTGTCTGACACCGGCTCTAAATTAGCCAAAATGTGCAGATTGGCAGTGGAGTGGTCCCAGTTCACTACCTTTTTTAATAGTTTGTTTTTCATTTTTTTCATTTTCTTAGGTGACAATTTGTAACTGACTGACTTTAATAATTATGGTTTGAAAATTTGATTTAAAAATGAGCAGTTTATTATAAGTATTTAGATCGAATTTACGATTAATGTGAGGGTAAATTAAAAAATGTGTTTTGTAAATAATATACGAAACGTGTTTTTTACTGTTATTATTTAAATTTTACTTCAAGAATAATGCCGAGGTATTTTACCTTTCGTTCCAAGGAACAGTAAAATTGCTTAATGCAACATAGCTCTGGTAAGAGTAACGTGTTTTGCTTTTTCGTTTTCTAGTAAAAAATGGTTTGTGTTTTCTGCGAGTTTATAAGAATCTTCCATTTAGAGAAATAATTTATGCAAAACGTTAAGAGCTGATTGTAATTTGGTGATTATATCTGCAGAAAGTTCCCAAAACTCAAAATAGCAATACCATCTGTAAATATTCAATAACTGCATTCATTTCATTGGGGAAAATCCCGCACCCGCGGCAGAACGGAAAGTTGACGAAGAAAAACCAAGAACCTGAATAAGAATGCTACAGGGTCTCAGACGCGCTTTTCTAGAGTAGTATTGGATGGATTTCGACTGAGTTTGCTGCTTCCAGAAAAAGTATGTGCTTTAAAAATGAAGGAAATGGAAAATCTTATTAACACCTGATTTATAGCTTCAAACGCCTTTTTGATAATGACAATGCCGTGCGACGTTGGAAGCTCAAAGTTAAGCTTGATCACTGGAAGCGCCATTGGGGCAGAAGCAAAAGTCAAAAGGCAACAAGTCACCGACTGCTGCATTGCACCCTTCCTGTGACCAATGCGACCCAAGACCGCTCTTTTTCGCCACTTCGCCGCATGAAACGCCTATCGCTGATGACGAGCATGCTTAAAGATAGATTGGTCGACCTAGTGTTGCTGCACATGCGTCATGATATTGATGTTATTGCAGAAGATATTCTCGAAATATTCTCAAATCTTGCCCCACATTATTTTGTTTTGAGAAATTTTTCTGTTCAATACATGAACTCACTACAGAATTATACGTTGCAATAAAGTATGCACGTCTACGATTTTTTTTTTAATTTAGTAGGATTTGATATTAGGAAGGTCGAAGGTTGAAAATTTTCCACCATGATATTAAACTGTATAAAGACTACTATATTTAATATAATAACCTTCATGTTTCAAGTAAATGTCTATTTCCCCAGCAAAAAACTATTTCTAGATATGGAACAAGCAAGCGCATTGAAGACATTCTGCTGGAATTTCGAGATTTGCGGACTGTTTACTTCCAATAATAAGTCAGAAACTGGAATTTTTCAAAAAGTTTGAGCGATATTAATTAAATTCACTACTAAAGTCAAACTGTTGAGTTAGAAGAATTCCAGTGTCTTCCACGAAAGTTGTTAATTTTTCTTTAATAACCTTTACCAATATTCTACTGATCGATGAGAGTAAACTACACCCAACACTTTTTTTACACGAATTTGAAGTTACACGGTTGAAAAAAATTTTCTATTTTGTAAAAAAGTTTAATCTAGTACACGGTTTCAAAATCAATGTCTTGTAATTATATTTGTTTTTTTTTTTTTTTTTTTTTTTTTTTTTTTTTTTTTTTTTTTTTTTTTTTTTTTTTTTTTTTTTTTTTTCGGCCGAAGGTCCTGGCAGCCAGTGCTCCTTTTTTCGTGGAAAAGTAATTGTATTATTGTTTCACGTTTTATAAATAAATAAATAAATATTTGTTTTTACCACACTTAGTACCATTGCTGAAATTATCATACATAGTAGAGACTGGGAAATCCACATATT
Organism: Bactrocera latifrons; assembly: GCF_001853355.1. NCBI lineage: Eukaryota > Metazoa > Arthropoda > Insecta > Diptera > Tephritidae > Bactrocera > Bactrocera latifrons. Next base: position 9,438 of record NW_017536174.1, on the reverse strand, counting down.
CGATACTCTTACCTACACATTTTGTTTGCATGATAGTCACATTGCGGAAATGGATATCTCTAGCGATGATACCGACTTTAGTCCAGTTCCTCACAAACAATTGCGCTTGTTATCAAGTAGCGACGAATAGTTATGTAGCTATGTAAATATTTTCTATTCTAATTTTTCTGTTCTTAACAGATTTCTTTGGTTTTTCCCTTAATCTACCAATTATTCACCTGTATGAATTATGTATTTTAAGTTTTAATGCTCAATAAAATGCCATATGAACAAACAATTTGTATGCATATCTGAAATTTTATAGATATTAACATTTTTTACACGGTATTTCGAAGTAATAAATCTTTATTTCATCTCGCACGGTTTTCTGATGACAGAACGTATCAAACATTTTACTATAGAAAGCGCATTTTTGTTTACACGCTTTTTTTACACGAAAAGAGTTGGGTGTAATGGGACGGTAAGAACATGGGTCTTCTGATGGTTTATTAGGCGTTTTTATTGGAATGATTTCAGCGTTTTTGCATGATTCCGGAAAGTAACTTAACCGTAAACAAGCATTAATTATATTTATAAGATAACTCACTCTTTTTTTGGATACAGATTTCAGACCAGTAATATTACGTTTCATGATATCCTGGTAGTCAAAAAGCATCGTTTCTAGGTGTTAATGCGACGCTGTTTTTCGAAAAAATTGAGCGATTTTATAACCAAGCATATTTTCGTTTTTTTTATACACAAATGACCTTTCAACATAGTTTTCACTGATCCTTCTCATATTCTACAGATACCAGTAAGATATCCGACTGTTAATTTTATTGACGTGTTAATCATCAGTTGATGTTGATGGCGTCCTGGATGTGGTTCGTGACTCTCTTTGAATAATTTGTATCAACCAATATCACGGAAGGCTTTTTCCAACATTCTGAACGTTTCGACACCAGAAACTTGGCTTCGCACACAAATTAAAGGAACTTCTTTGTTGAATAATTTCACACTTCGTAAAAATCGCCGAATGCAGAATGCGTAAAGTACAGAAAGAGAAGCGTACACAAAACAGTAACGTGACATTTGGCACCTAGAAAAAAAGTATTTCGATGTCTTACTCTCGATGAAAAAGTTTTACTCTAGCACACAGTAGTATGTCTATTTTTAGTTCTCCCAAAAATGAATGAACAGTAACGTGACATTTGGCACCTAGAAAAAAAGTATTTCGATGTAAGGGTTTTCGCGCGAAATTTAAATTAAAAGGTCTTACTCTATCACACAGTAGTATGTCTATTTTTAGTTCCCCCAAAAATGAGTTTTCTAACAAAGCTCTCTGTTATCTTCTGCGCCACTTTAAAGTACGTGATTTCGGAGAAGACTTTCGCTTCAAATTGGCAACGTCCTCATACAAACTTGGGTTTAAGACTCATTTAGGTGCAATAAAGAGTAAAAGTTTATTAGGATTTATGATATTTCGAATTTGACGGCATAGAAATTTTGGTGGGATATACATTTAAAAAAAGCCCGTGTCTTATAATTAAGACTTTTTTTTATAATTTTCTTGGAATGATTTCAATAATTGGAGTGCATAAATTAATAATTTTGTGTTAGGCACAAAGTTTTCTGCAGTATCAACAAAAGACCTAACAAATTAAAAAGCCGCTTGTGGCAAGAGAGGGCATTCCATGGAATCATATATGAATGAATTAAAACGTTGAACTCCTCAATTCTGTTTACCTAGGGTGGCTCACTCACATATGTGGGTTTGTCATACTCATTACACTATTCAATTGACAGCATATAAGAAAGGTGGTTGGAAAAAATGTTGAAAACGCGTTTATACTTGTAYATATTTATATGGTAAATACGAGTGTGAATGTTAACGTTTATGTGTGTATTTACTGTTTCTGTATAAGTTTAACTGAACCACATTTATGTCAAATTTCATGTCAAAATATTCATTAGTGTTTGAGATACGTGTCGTTTTGTGGGCTGCTAATAGTGAGTTTTTCGTTTTTTGCGATGTCGAAATTTGTTGAGCAAAGAATTTGCATTAAATTTTGTTTAAGGAGACAATTTTCTGCTGCGGTTACGGTGTGGATGGTGCAGAAAGTGTTTGGTGATGAGGCTATGTCTAAAAAAAAATGTTTAAAATGGTATAGTGAGTTCAAAGCCGGTCGTGAAGGCATCGAAGACCATCAACCTCAAYCGACGAAGCTCACGTTCAACAAATCAAAGATTTGGTGTTGAAAAACCGTCGATTAACAATTAGAGACCTTGCTGATGAAATTGGCATATCGAAAGTCTCAGCCAATACTATTTTGAAGGATGTTTTGGGCCTCAAGCGCGTCAAATCTCGACTGGTTCCGAAAACATTGAGTTTTTTGGAAAAAAGGCCCTCGTAATTCGTGATCATTTCGCCAAAATCTCAACTCATATCGCTCGGCAACCACCGTATTCACCTGATATGGCGCCGTGCGACTTCTGGCTGTTCATCAAGCTCGAAAGACCGCTCCGGGGACACCGTTTTTATACGATATTCAAGCCGCAACAAAGACGGAACTGAAGGCCATCCCGGAAAGTGACTACAACTATAACTATATTAGCTAACTACTAGTTAAGCAGCTATAGCATTTGGGTGAAAAAACTTGTGTTAGTTTAAAAAAAGTGAAGTGAAAAGCATTTCGTACGTTACAAACAGGACTTTTTTTTACATATAGATATGATATGTTTTTGGAACGAAGTTCCTTACGGCAGGCTTGGAGAAGATAGGGATTTTGCTGCGGGACCTAACTGAAAAAA
>NW_017536174.1:1817-6575 GCF_001853355.1 Bactrocera latifrons | reverse complement strand
TATTGCAGACGTATGTTAGCCTTTTGCATATAATTCTATGCGTTTACATGCAAACATATTAATTGATATTGAATAKCATTTTGCSAGTTTTTGTGAATGCATGCAAAATTGATAACTTYATCAYTAACTTATGCTATTTTCAAAGTAAMATTTGYAGTTAATGTACAAATAAGAGTTACTTTTTAAATATTTCATATGTTTGATAATATATTATAAATTTACATATGAGTATGTAGATATGCTATATATGTATATACATACATATATGACATACTATCATAGTATCCTAAACAACTTATTATAACATATTACAATAACATTATATGTAAATCGCATTTCATTTAAATTTTCATACGTATCTACATATCAGCACATAGTTACATACATATGTAAGTACAATTCAAATTCAAATCCTGATGTTACCATTTATCAGTAAAAAGTGTGCGCGCACTGATGCTGTATGTACATACATCCATATGCATATGTCTACGACATTCCCACACAAATAATGCATACACAGCATACATACTTATATGCGTACACATGTAAATATGTGCGTATGACCTTCCCACACAAATAATGTATACACAACATACATACTTATATGAGTTCCCATGTAGATATGTATGTCGCCCGCAAAAACAACAAACGTCTCAAATAGCATCAGCAGCGTCACAAGTCAATATGGCAGCCCAATGGTCGATGCCCAAATTTGTAGAAAAGTACACAACAACCATATTTTCATTCATGAACGCAAGCTCGCTTTCAACAGGCAAACTTACTTCATTCATAAAACCAAATACCATTACATCTTCCCGAGCATGCCTCTGCCTCCAAGCGCCTTTTTGCGACGATGGCAAAAACTAAAAATCATAAATTGAACAATTTCTGATATTTKTTTGAGATGGAAAAAGCGACAACCCCGCAAATATAAGTATAGAATAAAATTAACAACATAGTTTATTTGTCGATTTTCAAGTCAAGAAATATGCCCAATAAAGTATTCAATATTCCTCTGATTTATGTGTACAGTGAATCCCGGTTGAGTAGTACTCCGCTTAAAKAAAAATCATCACTCTTAACTGCCCATATCTTGCTGCATCTCACGGTTTGTTTTATGAAATACTAATTATTGTTTTAAGTACCACTCGCTTAGGTATTCGCACTCGCTTATATGCCATATTATATTTTTATTTTTACAAACCACAAACATCTGTRTCTTTGATTGTGGCAATCTGCGTCGATATGTATGCACGCTCATCCAAATGCATACATATTTACACAAGTTCGTYKGTAAAGCTATTAGAGCGCCAAGGGAAGCAGTGGCAWTTGGCGATCGTTCATTTGTGTTTTCGGCACAGCTCAGATTTTCTACCAACAACACAACGCTTTTGCCGCGTCGGTCCATCGACACATTGACTCTAACAAAACATGAGCTTCGCCATTGGTTGTCTGTGTCAACGGAAATTTCGCATGAAACAATATGCATATGTACATATTTACATACAAAGTTGTGTATGGACAAATGTACAAAMATTATGCATATGGYTCGTTTTGTTTACATGCACACATGACTACATACGTGAATATGTGCGACCGCTTGGTCTTTTAATATTTTATCAAAGCTTTTAAAGGCCTGCAAATAAATATGTAGGTATATAAATATGTAAATATGTACATACATATATATCTTATCAAACCTACATTAATTAAATAATTAGGTTACAATACAAATATGATTTTATTATATATTTCCAAGGATTTAAGGAATTCATCATGAAATAGTTTAATTTGTGCTTTTCTGTTTTGATATAAAATATAACATACATANATGTTCGTTGCAGCATTTTCTGGAGAGCATTTTTCGGTATGCTAGAATGCTGGGAAGCAGTCTAAAATTGGCAGCGACGTGATCAAGTGTATTCGCCGTATACACTCTGCACAATTAAATATGCAAAATCTAAACCAAAACCCGACATCAGAAGTGGGATCAGTGCCAACTCCTGCATTTTCTGAAGATCAGTGGCGTACCATTATGGAACTACAAAATCGCAATTTCGTCGAAATGTGTAAAGCTATGCAAGCGTCTGTGCGTCCRCAAAATCAAGTGGTTTTGCCAAAATTTAACCCAGATGTAACTGGAGCTGATGCGACTCAATGGTGTGCAACGGCAAGCATTATTATGGATGAACAGCAGATTGATGGCAGCGCACTTATCATGATGTTGAGTAGTTGCATGCAGGGCAGTGGTTCAGCGTGGCTTGAACAGATCTGCTATCCCGGCATTAATTGGGAGCACTTTAAGGAACAATTTGTACAACGTTTCGAGATTAAGGAAACGCCGGCAGCTATGTTCCTGAATMTGCTGAACAGTCGTCCAGCCCACAATGAGTGCCCTGCAGTGTACGCAAGCCGGATGGTGACGTCATTGACCACAAAATGGCAAAATATGAACGCCGAGGAAATAGCTGTATCCACGGTACTTGCGCATATGGCCGATTTTGACAACCGTTTGCAGCGTATGGTGTTTTCGTCAAATGTATAAACCAGAAGTCAACTCCAGATGGAACTGAAAGCATTTACATTTGACAAAAAGCGGAGTGCTTGAAGTACTGATGGTAATAGCGGCGACTGCAAGCGAGCCAAAATTGTGTGCCACTTAWGCAAGAAACCAGGACATAAAATGGCGGAGTGTAAATTAAAGCGGTCTGGATCGGAGAATAAACAGCATCGCGATTTGCAAAATGTGACTTGTTACAGGTGTGGACAACTTGGGCATCTTGCGAATCGGTGTACGAACAATGCAGCTAAATCTGGAGCAGYTACTGAGAAGAAATGTAATCAATGTTTTGTAGCTGAGCCAAAAGGAGTTTTGAYACACCAGGGTGAGATCTTTCCTATTTGTTTTGACTCTGGAGCAGAATGCTCGCTTATTCGAAGTAGTGTTGCCGATAAATTTGATGGCAAACTTGTTAATAATATTGTCATAATACGAGGTATTGACGACGCTGGCATTTCCAGTAAGCTACAAAAACTATGTAGATGTATTATTAATGGAAATATTGTAGAAATACTTTTTCACGTCATAGCAGATAAGCATCTCACAAATGATATTGTAATCGGTAGGGAAATCCTTAGTCAAGGATACGAAATCATCTTGACACCTGATAAATTTGAATTTGTTAAGTCTAAATCTGTAAACGTCTGTAAGGTATCTGAGCCATCTGCCTTGTTATCTAATGTTGATCTTGAAATGMTTGGTAATGACAAGGAAAACTTAATTAAATTACTTAAAGACTATTCAGCTGCATTTATTGATGGAATCCSTTGCACAAAGGTTAATACGGGTGAAATGACTATTAGATTAATTGMTCCAAACAAAACTGTGCAGCGGCGTCCATATCGTTTGAGTCCAAATGAAAAAGAAATTGTACGTGAAAGGATAAMGGAATTGTTAGACTGTAACATTATTCGACCTAGTTGTTCTCCCTATGCTAGCCCYATACTCTTAGTTAAAAAGAAGAACGGATCCGATAGACTTTGTGTTGACTATCGTGAACTGAACAGCAATACTGTTTCTGACAGATATCCCTTACCACTTATCAACGATCAGATTGCTAGACTTGCGRGTGCAAAATATTTTACTTGTCTGGATATGGCTAGTGGATACCATCAGATACCCATTCATCCCGATTCTGTTGAATATACCGCGTTTGTTACACCTGATGTGCACTATGAGTATCTGACAATGCCATTTGGCCTCCAGAACGCTCCGTCTGTTTTCCAGCGAGCCATTATAAACGCATTGGGAAATCTTGCATATTTATGTAATAGTCTATATGGACGATGTAATGGTGGTGTCACCTATCATAGCATTAGGTATGAAAAGATTGAGGATTGTGTTGGATGTATTGACTGCAGCGGGATTCTCTTTTAACATAGCAAAATGTGGATTCTTAAAAACTACTGTACAATACTTGGGGTATGAGGTACGAGCTGGAGAGTTAAGGCCTAATCCGCGAAAAATTCTTGCGTTAAATTCCTTGCCACCACCGCAAACAGTTCGTAGCGTAAGACAGTGTATAGGATTGGCGTCTTATTTTCGAAAATTCGTGCCTCGGTTCTCACAGATTATGAAACCAATATATTCCTTAACTTCGAGTAAAAGTGTGTTTAATTGGAATAACGAGTTGGAAAATATTAGAAAAAATATTATTGCTATCCTTGTAAATGAGCCTGTACTTGTTATTTTTGATCCACAACATCCAATAGAGTTACACACAGATGCAAGCTCTTACGGTTATGGTGCAATGTTAATGCATCGAATCAATGGTAGTCCACATGTAATAGAGTATTTTAGTAAAACTACTTCCCCTACAGAGTCTAGATACCATTCATACGAATTGGAAACCTTGGCAGTGGTAGAATCCGTTAAACAGTTCCGTCATTATTTAGTTGGTCGTACGTTTGTAGTGTATACTGATTGTAATTCTCTTAAATCATCGCGAACAAAGATTGATCTAACACCAAGAGTGCATCGTTGGTGGGCGTATTTGCAGTCRTTTGATTTCAAAATCGAATATAGAGAAGGTAAGCGCATGGCGCATTTGGTTTTTTATCGAGAAATCATATTCAGGAAGCCACCAAAGTTGAAAAGTCTTTAGTCCCTGAAAAGCGTGTAAACTTGGCAGAAATCTCAAGTGACTGGCTTGCTGCTGAACAGCGACAGGATTCTGAAATTACTGATATCATTAACAA
>NW_017536174.1:0-1797 GCF_001853355.1 Bactrocera latifrons | reverse complement strand
GTAGTGCCCCATGCATTTCGATGGTCAGTAATAAATCAAGTGCACGAGTCCATCATGCATTTGGGATGGAAAAAGACTCTTGACAAGACTTACCAATATTATTGGTTTGCGAAGATGAATAAATATGTTAGGAAGTTTGTCGATAGCTGCATTACGTGTAAAACTGTTAAGGGTTCATCTGGAAAGATACAAGCCGAGTTACATTCAATTCCAAAAGTGAACGTGCCATGGCACACGGTGCATATCGACATTACTGGAAAATTAAGTGGGAARAATGATCTTAAGGAATACGTGATCGTACAAATTGATGCCTTAACAAAATTTGTTTATTTGTTTCATACGTTAAGATTAGATTCTGACAGTTGTATTCAGGCAATGAAATATTCTATTTATTTGTTCGGAATACYGCAGCGTATAATAGCTGATCAAGGTAGATGTTTTACTAGTGGGAAATTTTCAGAATTTTGTACTTCACAAAAGATTAAGCTACATCTTATAGCAACAGGAGGAAGTCGTGCAAACGGTCAAGTTGAACGTGTGATGAGTACACTTAAGAATCTACTGTCAGCGGTTGAATCGAGTCACCGATCTTGGCAGGATGCTTTAGGTGAGGTACAACTTGCCTTGAATTGCACAGTTAGTAGTACAACCAAGGCAAGTCCCCTAGAGTTACTTATCGGCAAGGAGGCTCGTCCTTTGGGTTTGATTCCACCATATGATACAGAGATGGAGGTAGATAAAATTAATGCTAGAGATAGGGCAATTGAAAATATGAACAATCAAGCTAGCTACGATAAAATAAGGTTCGATAAAAATAAAGCAGCAGTTGAACGACATAAAATTGGAGATTTTGTTTTRTTAAAAAATGAAGAACGGCATCAARCTAAATTGGATGCAAAGTTTAAAGGACCATTTTTAGTTAGTGAAGTTCTAGAAGGGGATAGATATATCTTGAAGTCATTGCATCATAAGAGAACTTATAAATATTGTCATGAAGATTTGAGAAAGATGCCAGCTGGTTATGTTCCGAGTGAATTGGAGTGCCCGCCTGAGAGTTGTTGAAATGGTTATAATATATCCGTGTGAGAGGATATGTTATGTGAAAACAAAACGTCCATATAGAGTATGGAATGGTTGAAATGGAGTTGCAATAGACTTCGATAAGAAAATGTTTGTGAAKGGCGGATGTGTTTGAGAATTCGAATAGAAATAACCTGGCGGATGCAAAGTTTATGCATGGTTGATATATGACAATATTTTATTGAAATGTATGAGTTGAAGATATGGYTTTGARATTTGAGCTATCTGCGTCATTGGGCAAGCATAAGTGAAAAACGAAAGTTGGAACATGGCGTGTGGCGCTCTTGACGGGACTATGCTCTTACTCAAAAGGAAATCAYAGTAACGATAACTAGAGTCGAATTTTGAATTGCTAAAAAGCAAATGAAATGAATTAAATGGTAAAATGAATTTGACTGTGTAATGAGAATAAGAATTGAAATTTGTTGTATAGAWTGTAAAATAATGAAAACTTATTAAATAAGAGAAAATGTTAAGCGTAAGGTAATATGTATATCGAATAAATAAATGGTATTTGAARYTGATGRGTAAAAGAAAACACAAGCTATAATCASGGATTTATAAGTTATATTTGTAATATTAAGATTACAGTACACGAGGACGTGTAATTGTCAGAATGGCCGTGTCGGATCTTAAATTATGGTAATCAGTGTAAAAGAATTAAATCAAATACGTGTACCAAGTGACAATTCTCGTCTCTGCACTCTAACGGTTGTT
>NW_017536173.1:0-1513 GCF_001853355.1 Bactrocera latifrons | reverse complement strand
AGAGGTTTTAGCAGTCATTACAGCGTTAAAAAAGTGGAGAATATATTTGAAAGGAGTAAAATTTACAATAGTTACAGATTGTAATGCATTTGCGCTTACAATGCGAAAAGAAGACGTACCCCCCAGAGTAGCAAGATGGGCATTATTTTTACAGGAATTTGACTACCAAATTGTACACAGATCCGGAACTCAAATGRGGCATGTAGATGCCTTAAGCAGAATGCATTGCTTACAGATGGAAGATACTTTAAGACATCGGCTATTACAGGCACAGTTAAATGATGATTGGACAAAAGCAGTTAGGGCTRTATTAGAAAAGGGTCCTTACGAAGATTTTTACATTGCTTATGGAATTTTATGCAAAGATCACTCCAAAGAGTTAGTCGTTGTTCCCTGTTCAATGGAAGATGACMTAATACGAACAGTGCATAGACAAAATCACTTTGCTGCACGTAAAAYACAAGAGTTAGTAGAGAAATCTTATTATATTCCGAAACTAAGCCAGAAAGTTGTTCGAATAGTAGACAGTTGCGTAGAGTGCATTGTAGCAAATGCAAAAATGGGCAAGAAAGAAGGGTTTCTTACCCCAATCCCTAAAGACGATCAACCATTAGGYACATATCACTTAGACCATTTAGGACCTTTGACGGTTACCGCGAAACGTTATAACCACATTTTATCAGTTGTAGACGCATTTTCCAAATTTGTCTGGTTATATCCTACCAAAGATACTGGTGCATCAGCAGKGATTRAWAGGTTGCGTAAACAAGCTGCTATTTTTGGAAATCCAAGAAGAATTATCACAGACAGAGGAGCAGCTTTTACCTCTCAAGCGTTTAGAGACTATTGTAGTGAGCATGAAATACAACATCTTTTTATAGCRACGGGTGTACCAAGAGGAAATGGACAAGTAGAGCGCATCCACCGAACAGTAATTCCAATGTTGACGAAAATTTCTTTGAATAATCCAGATCAATGGTATAAAAACGTTGATAATGTACAAAAAAGTTTAAACAATTATCCAAATCGTAGCACAAAGGTRTCCCCATTCAAGCTGTTAACAGGGCTTGACATGCGTGTAGAAAATCAGATAGASTTGAGTGAGTACATTGAAAATGAAGTAATCAAAGAGCTAGAAACAGAACGCGACCAGGTAAGAGAGATGGCTAGGAAAAATATCAAAATAATACAGGAAGAAAATCGGAAAAATTTTAATGCAACAAGAAAAGCCGAACAAACCTATGAAGGGAATGAGTTAGTAGCTATAAAGCGTGCACAATATGGTCCCGCATTAAAAGTTAAGAAAAAGTTTTTAGGACCGTACAAAATTATTAAGAAATTGAATCATGGTAGGTACAATGTCAAAAAAGTAGGTGAACACGAAGGACCGTATCAAACAACAACAGTGGCCGAGTTCATGAAAAAATGGTGCACGTCGTTCGAGGACGAACGAATGTCAGGACGGCCGAATGTGGGAACGATGAAGGGACAAACCAGAAGTGGACGAACATAC
>NW_017536172.1:0-1514 GCF_001853355.1 Bactrocera latifrons | reverse complement strand
GCGGATTAAGCGATGTCTATCTTATGTTGATAAATGCTGGCTTCTTCTTGTGAAATATGTTTTGAATCAACAGTTTTCGACAGAATAACCAACAGTTCAACCCACTGAGATTCAGCAGCCGATAGAGCTATGAAAAAGGTTGGAAGCCCAAATTCTCGAATCATTTCAATTGCTTTTTTTTCAGCTTCCCATTGATCTAACACCTTTCAGAACTTTGTAACCGTCATCATGTTGAATCAAGTTTTGAACAAAGTTTTCATTTAATACCTTTTTAGCCGTAACACGGTTACGACCTGAAAACTTTCGAAGGCAAATTGATGTAATTTGTAGTAGGTTTAATTTTTTATATTCGTAGAACAACTTTGGAATGGTACACGCTCTATGGTCAAAGCGGCGAATTTCGGAACGTACCATCTTACTATATGTTTYAGAGCATGTACGTTTCTGCACAACGTACATATATTGTTCCAAATGACAATTCTTCCGAATTATTATCTTGAACTATGTCAATTGACCTTTGCCATATAACTAAACGGTTATATGCCATGTTTTCTATAGGCATATTGTCTAAAAGAGTCTCTTGACCAGTTATATGGCAAAGTTCAGTTCTGCAAGTACGGGTGCTATGGGAATGTCTGAGGAATTATTATGGGAAGTCTGTTCCTCATAAAGAGATTGAACCAATCTATCATCTTCAGTAGATGCAATAAAGGCAACTTCTTCTTGGTTATTAAAGCCTGAAATCCAATTCTAATTTACATGTATATTATGCTCACGATACAGAGGTGTATTCACTAAGTATCGCAAAGCTTCCATAACCTTCGCGGGCTGTATGTTATCAGTTATATAATCATGATTGTATTCCWTACGTCTTCTTAAGAGAATTTGTATCACATGAGTTTGATCACAAGTAATCCATAGAGATGCCACAACATTATTAACAGAAATAAGTATATTGACAACGGCAGCTTTAATCGATCTTTGGCCTTGATATCCCAAAGGACGAATGATCATAAAAGGCAATCGAGGCATTATTAGCTTTTCTCAATAGGGGTTAAATTTTTTAAACAATTTCATAAACATATTTTTGGTATGTTATTTTTGGCAATCCCATTTTTGCAAGTTTAGCACAAATTGTAGTTTCCATCTTCAGAAGGAAACTTTTGCTTTAAAAAGAAATCAGATGTAGCATGTGGGTAAAGTTGAGTTATAGTTCCGAAATTTAACTTGCGTACTTGATGTGCAAACCATAATCCCCCACAGCAAATACATATTTCGGTGGCACCTTACTTTATATTTTCAAAATTAATGCTTCGAAAATCTCTTGAAATGCCAATCTGCTTAATATATTTCGTTGGGACTGCCTTTCGTTTTGAATTTGCCTATTTGCCAAGTTTTCTCTATGAATACGGACCTGATTTTGTTGTTGACGTCTCTGACTTAAAATTTGTTCCCAAAAGCTCTGCTTCTGGAGAAAATAGTTCGAGCCGCAGAACTAAATAGAGAAGGTACCA
>NW_017536171.1:0-1514 GCF_001853355.1 Bactrocera latifrons | reverse complement strand
TGCGTGCGGCAAAACTCTTTTTTTGCAGCTCAACCGAGCATCCAGCCAGCATCTGACAGCACCATATACATACATATGTATACCATGCGTTGCTTCTAGATGAACTCCATAAAACATCGTGAGCATCGTGCTGTGACATCGTGACGATCGCTTGCTGATTGACCGCGATCCATAGTTCATCGCATCCTGGGAGTAATCGTTCGTATGCCTTGGTCTGCCATACGCTGATGACAAAAAGAACGCCGACCGATATTAGCGCGATCATGAAGAGGATCGTAACAAATTTCAATTTGTAATTGATCGCTTTGTGTGAAACACACATAACGATTTCACTGAATAATTTTCAATCAAGTTTTTTTTTAAACCCAGTATAAAGAAACCAAATGACATAACCAAAACAAAAAACTTGAAAGAAAAATTCTGTATGGAAGAATGTAACTTTTTGAAATTCACCAATTTTCCGCCTTTCCACACGAAAAGCATACGGATTAGTTATTTCTAAACCTTCCCCGATCCACAGCGAACAACCTTTGAAAATGTCATCAAGACTGGTTCAGCCGTCCTCGAGCCGTTACTAACAAACAAACATTCATTAGTTTGTATGGGAAAAAGGAAAGGGCTGTTTTTAGAGGGTTTCCGCCAATTATTCGAATTTTTTTTTCCCCCCTGTAAAAACCATCTTTGATCATGTAAATTCATCATAATGCATTAGTTGATAACACACCTGGATGTCCATCTACTGGTTGACCTTGATTTCTGCGGAACTATTTCTTTGATGATGCATTCTATGTATAATATCAAAGCATTTCCGAATAGAGCAATGTTCTCGCAAATGGATCACTGACGAAAGTTGAGGAAAAACTCGTAAATCTTAATTTTGTTGCTGGCGGTGTTTCCACTGGCCGTACTGTATTCTCTGTGTTGAGATACACTCTGTGGCCATTCTTCACATTAACTGCGATACGCACAACCGTCGGAAAATGTTCATGAATTGCAAAAGTAAATATCCTTCAAAGCGCTTTATTGCAGTTTACGTATCTACCGTATCGTTCAAGACCAATAACCGCCAGGTTGCTTCCTTTGGTGACATACTTACAAACGTATTTTATCGATTTCCACAAACTGCAATACTCAACATTGATATGAGTTTTGAATGTGAATTAGTGGTGAATATAGTACCATCCATGTGTTGTCAACTTTGAATGCTTAATGTTCTGCCATTGTCGTCTCGTGAGCGACGCCGATAGAGTGCATATCCATCATTTCTAGTTTGTGTTTCCGAAAGAAAAGCACCTTAATAGTATTGTGTGTATTTATTGTCAGACATACAAACTGAAGTGGGATTGTGATGTTCGCRAGGTCTATGAACCATATTGGTTTTCATCACCTCGTATAATACTGGATCTTTCTCTGCATCATAAATTTCCGCAGAAATGATTACATCAATTTGATCTGCTGTAACCTCCAAATCTACCACCCAAAGAAGAATGTGTGCGCGCGGCAAACCTCTGTTT
>NW_017536170.1:0-1517 GCF_001853355.1 Bactrocera latifrons | reverse complement strand
TATTGAAGCAGAAGGAGACTATTTTGTATAAAATATCTAATAAATCTCTAGTTAAAGCATCTGAAAAAAAGAGTCTGAAACTTACCAAAAAAACTTCTCGGGTTTTTGATCTCTGCATAGTTAAAATTGATCAATGCTGTAAAAACGGTATTAATTAGGTTACTAGTAGTATATACGAAGATCGTGGACAATCGATTCGGCGCCGTTCAGCAGCAACTCGGACTGACATATGGAACGACTTACTAAATACTGCTTGCGTAAGAACTGAAACCGAACGACATTCCCAAACTTCGTTCTATAGGCTCTTGAATTGATGCAAGAAAATCCGACTTTTTCGAGCCAAATTTCATTCAGCGATGAGAACTATGTATAATATTTCTTACTCAATCAGTGTGTAAAGAAGCAAAATTGCAAAATTTGGGACGAAGAGCACACTGGAGAGATTCAATTCATCCAGAAAAAAGCAAAGCCTTGGTGCCGTTAGTTGTTGCTGGAATCATCGGCCCATATTTATTCATAAATGATTCCGGTGAGAACGTAACCGAAAATGGCGACCATTGTTTCGCTATAATAACAAACTATTTGATATTTGAAATCCATGCTAGTGATGTCGACGATATTTAGTTTCGACAAGACGGTGCCACTTCTCACATATCGCATCAATTAATGAATTTATTTAGAGAACAAGTTAGTGAGCAAATAACTTGACGTTTTGGGCCGCTCGATTGGTCACCGAAATTGTGTGATATCATACCGTTAGACTTATTCCTGTATAAATTTTTATGTGTACAAGCGCGCATCGATTCAGGCCGTGGAGCAAAATATCGCGGGTATCATTCGCCAGTTACCAGTCGAAATGCTCGAACGAGTTATCGAATGTTGGACTCAACGGATGGACCATTTAAGACTGTGGCTACGCCACATAAGAAAGAGAAAATCTTGAAAAAATAAATGCCAGAGAAAGTTCTTTCGAATGATAATAAACACTCCCCATTAAATTTGAAGTTTTTTTTCAAGGATCACCCTTAATAAACAATATTAGTATGCCAATAAAAGCAAAAATAGATATATTTAATGACCTTAAAATGTCTGACCAACAAAAAAAGAAGTGCTTACCATCGTTAGTATGAATAGGAATGTTTGAATTGTTTCAGCATCAGCAAATTCTGTATGTACATATTGGTTGTCAAAAAAGTTTTGCGGTATTTTTATTGAATTTTCAATTGTCCATAAAATTTTTTTTGATGACTCATGCCCAGCTTTTGACCGATGCTACGGTTGCTACTATGACGGTCTCAATTCAGCGATTTTATCGCAATTTTCGACGACAGGCCATCCGGAGCGTGGCGCATCTTCGACCACCTCTACACCAGAACGAAAACGTTGAAACCATCTTTGTGCGGTGGAAATGGAAACTGTATTGGGTCCATAAACTGCACAAATTTTATTGGCGGCTTGAGATGCATTTTTGCCTTTATCGTAGTAGTACTGTAAAATATGCCGTATTTTCTCTTTA
Organism: Bactrocera latifrons; assembly: GCF_001853355.1. Lineage (NCBI taxonomy): Eukaryota > Metazoa > Arthropoda > Insecta > Diptera > Tephritidae > Bactrocera > Bactrocera latifrons. Next base: position 1 of record NW_017536170.1, on the reverse strand, counting down.
T
>NW_017536169.1:0-1517 GCF_001853355.1 Bactrocera latifrons | reverse complement strand
AAATCTTCCCCTTACACTAACCGTTTAAAGCTTATAAATCTCCCGACTCTCGCTAGTCGTAGGGCAATGATTGGTATAATATTTCTTGTAAAACTCATCAATGGGTCAGTCTGTAGCCCATCTCTCTTGTTTGATATTAATTTTAACATTCCCGCTCGCTCCACCAGGCAGTTTAGACCTTTACTTCTAAAATTTTCTAGAACAAATTTCGAGTTAAACGAACCATTCCGCCGTATATGTCACGATTTCAATTCTCATTCCAGCACATTTGATCTAACAGATTCACTCTTTACCATTAAAAAAAATTATTTTATCTCTCTTAACAAGTAACATTTAAAAATTATAAACTTTAATCTAATTTTTAGTTTTGGCTGTTGAAATTTTTGTTTCTGTAGCTGAGCAGCTTAAGATCGCAACGCTTAAAACTCTCTTACCTTTTATGACTCGGCTAATTCCGCTCGTTCGCGGATTGCGCCGCTCGCGTCGGTTGGGCGGGAGGAGGGTAATCGTTGGCTATATATATATATTGCTTTGAAATCCCACTAATAATGTATCCATTAGTTTTTTGTTGTTGTTGTAGCGGCAGAATTCTGCCGAGTTGACAGGATAAAGGACGAGGATAAAAATCCGTGTCCGTTCCGGTTACTTAAACCCGACTGTCGTGGGAACGGATATCGATTAGTTCGTGACTATCGCTCTTTGAAAGGGCTTGAGCTAAGACTTCCTTTTTAGATCACGATCTCTTSTGTTTTATATTCCTATTTTTATCACTCCTTGATCTATGTTAAGTAAATCACTGTCATTAATGCGACAAAGCAAATTTTGTTCGGTAAGAACATGAGAAGCCCATAACTTAAGAATTAAAATCGATCGTAAACGTTTCACGTGCTCTTGAAAAGTCGCGTTAGAAGAAGACAAAGCGTTCAGCAATCTATCAAGTTGTTATTTGACGATTTGCATCGACCAATGACTTTATTTTATACACAACGGTTCTAAGAACCATTCTCAAGCATGGTGAGTTCTCAAGGTGGAAAGTGGAGAAATGAAATGTTGCAAAACAATTTTACCAACACAACTCCATTAATATAAYATAACTTTCACCTGGGTTCTACTGCATTTTACTTAAAATTTTGATATTATAACAATAAAATATGCCGAAAGTTCTGTTCTCGATCTTTCATTTTCGATAGARCAACAAACAAAAACCATTCCATAAAAATTTAATAAAAATTTATGAATAGAAATATGTAGTACATATATTAGCTTTTCAAGTATGTATGTAACGTTTGAGCGGTTAGGTGTGAAAGTGGCTGCGAAAAAATCAAAGTGTTCGGCGGTTGTCATTAAATGAAATAACTTAGTATACGACCAAGTACTTGAATGCAGCAAAATAATAAAATCATTATTTTTTTTAATGGTTAGTCTTAGGTGTCTTATGGAACATATATCAATCAATTAAATTCATTACTATCCACGTTCTCTATTCTCAGAGCTACTATAGCTGCCATAATTATCAA
>NW_017536168.1:0-1596 GCF_001853355.1 Bactrocera latifrons | reverse complement strand
CTTCGTTTTCGTGCAGCTTCTTTGTGTGTGTTTTTGTTAAGTAGTTTTTTCATCTTGCCATTTTAGTTGGTATTTTTTTCGTTTCGATTTGCTAGAATTTATTCTCAAACATCTATTGGTTTTAATTTTTGCAGATCCATACCGCCGTCGCTTTGGCGCTTTGCACTCTCCTCTCTACCGGGAGATTCTCTCTCTCGTTCCCTCGTTTTTCTCTCCGCTAACTCGCAACAGCTCTCGGGCATACAACCGCAACTGCAGCGTCAGCTATTGCTGTCGTCTGTGTGTGSGTTGTTGCCGTTGTTGTTGCGGGCAGCGTCCACWATTGCCGGCACGACAGCGAWTCTGGACTTTCGTTTTTACACAAACGGGACACACGGATGCGATTTTTCGATTTTGCGATTTTTAGAGTTACTATATGCGTTTCCTGGTATTTTTGAAGTTGAATTTCCATATTTGCACTTTGGCTTTCGTATTCGTGTTTGCTTTTTGCATCTGTTTAAATCTGATTGGGTTTGCTTTTGCGCAAATTATTCATTGATTTTTATGTATCTGTATCTGTTCGTTTATATCGTTTGCCCACAATGGAGATTTTGCCTTAAGAGTCAGATTTAATTTTTGCTTTGCTTTGTGTGTCATTTTTCAACTGTAAATCATTTTCCATTTTAGTTGTGACGAAAGTTTGCATATATGTCTGTTTGTATGTAATGTTAAATTCATTTCATTTTAATTGCCAGTTTTCAGTATTCAGTTTGTTTTAGTAGTTACTCAGTTGWTTTTGTTAGTTAGTTTGTTGTTGTTAGTTAGGAGGCACAATTTTGAAACGGGTTGTGCCCAACCGTTTTGTACTGCGGAACACCAGACCGCCCGACAGCAGAGCGCATGGATGTCCTATTTGTGCTGCGTTGCAAGGAAAAGACATCCGCGAATTGCACCCAGGTTGCAACAGCAATGAAAWTCGGAACAGCATCTGATTGGAGTCCAGTGGGTGGCTAGCGTTGGGCGGGCTCCTCTCCAGTGGATTGTGTGCAGATGTGTTGGTCCTTGCATGCTGTGTCCTGCTTGCAACCGCCGCCCACTCTTTGCAGCTGTTGCATGCGCACTGCATGGTTGCGAGTGTACGTGGGTGTGTGTGTTCGCTGTGCAAGCTACCCGAATGCTCTTGTTGCCGAGGCGTGTTGCTGTTGCTAGCGGGTGTATAAGAGACAGGTGTGTTCGCTGTGCAAGCTACCCGAATGCTCTTGTTGCCGAGGCGTGTTGCTGTTGCTAGCGGAGCTTCAAATGAAACGAAGTGCTCCATCGGCTGTGTGCCCTCTTACATACATCTATCAACGAAGAGATGCACTGTCGCCGAATTAAAGTTTTTAGAACAAAAACTATTTTATCCAATATATGTATATACATTTAGGAAATTGTGAAACAAAATTAAAATTTGAATATCAAGTTATATAAACTTGCAAACGATTACTCAGATCCTCATCTGCACGTACTGCAACTTGACTTAAAAATACGCAAAGTACTGAAGGTTTATAACGGGTATTTCAACAACAACAACATTCGATGCCATTATGTATGGAACTCGGCTCTTTTGTTTCATGG
>NW_017536167.1:0-1523 GCF_001853355.1 Bactrocera latifrons | reverse complement strand
CAGCTTTTCAAGCGATTTGACGACGAAGCAACATGTTTGAAATGCAATAAAATCATTAAATGCAAGTCATCGTCAACATCTGGACTTCACCGTCACATGGAGAGGATACACAACATGAAGCGAAGGGAACATGAGGCTCCAAAAGAACAGCCACCAGCCAAGAAGACCCGAACTCTTCACAACTTTTTCAATACTTCTTCCTCGCCTGAATCGCTTGAACAAATTGTTGCAAAATTGGCTGCAAAAGATGGAATTCCAATAAACGCGATAACAAAAAGTGAGTTCATTCGTAATAGTATCAGCCGCTTAGGATTTCATCTTCCAAAGTGTCACAAAGCTGTTCTGGGTTTGGTTATGAAGTACTGCACGAAAATAAAAAGCGATTTGAAGATCAAAATTGAAAATTTTAAATCTGCACAGCGTAAGTTCAGCTTGAGCATCGACGAGTGGACAAGCGTGCGAAACCGACGTTACATGAACATCCATATATATTATGACGATGGACAATCTGACAACCTTGGCCTGGTTCGCATTCAGGAATCATGTCCCGCTGAAAAAGTATATGAGCTCGTAAATGCAAAGCTTTCAGACTTCAATATAAAACTACAGTCCGACATCGTGGCTATTACAAGTGATGGTGCCAGTGTCATGATCAAATTTGGGAGACTATCACCAGCGCATCAACAGATTTGCTACAATCACGGCATACATTTGGCGGTCATGGAGGTAATGTACCAGAAACGAAAAGTCGCAAACAGGATATACGATAGTGACGTAAGCGATGGAGACGATTCGGATGATAGAGGCTCCGATGAAAATGAAAACAATGCAGCCAGTACTTCATTTTCCGACATTAATGCGGAAAACGCTTCCGATGACGAGGACGACAATATCGTATTTGTTGCTGACAAGACGGTCACTATAAAGTCTGCATTTGAAATCGTAAAAAAGGTTCGCAAGATAGTTTTGAAATTCAAGAACTCGCCTGTACGGAATGCCATCTTGCAGAATTATGTTAAAGAGGTCGAGAAGAAAGAGCTTTTCTTGCTGTTGGATTGCAAAACACGTTGGAATAGCCTGGAAACTATGCTGGCCAGATACATTTGCATCAGCAAGCATGTTCGTAAGGCGCTCGACACTCTTAATTTAAATTTTATGGCCACTACTGACGCAGAAGAAAAGTATTGCGAGGATATCATAAATGCTCTTAAACCTATACGTGTTGCTGTAGAAGCACTTAGTCGCCAAAATGTGAACTTACTTGCTGCGGATTCTATTCTCAAATTTTTGTTCACAAAATTGGAGAATCAGCCCACCGAATTGGGCAATGAATTCTTATCCAGCCTAAAAAAAAACTTAACAGCTCGTAGATCTAGCCGTTTGTTATCGGCCTTTAAATATTTACACGATCCAGTTAACAGCTCTAGTGACAAATCTGAATTTTTCCACACCTGTTCTAAAACAGAATTGATAAAAGAAGCCGAAAACTACTTGGTTCGTCTATTTTCTACGAGCATTCAAGA
>NW_017536166.1:0-1473 GCF_001853355.1 Bactrocera latifrons | reverse complement strand
ATCAAAACTTAGGCTTCTTATTCTAAACTTACGCTAACCATTATACTAAAGTTAAACTCATCAATTCAAACAAACTTTGAAAATAACTTACAGTCAAACTAAAATAGAAATGGAATCATAACCCAAAGTTAAGCTGCTATCAACCGAAACTTGACTATAGATTCTGGTCTTAATTTAGGATAGGCAAATTATATAGCTGTTAAGTTCAGTCGATTGCCATAGGCTATTTAAACCTACATTTCGCTTACTCCACATGCAGTTTAAAGTTCAAAACTGCTGGGAGTACTCAAAAGTAATGTTGCCAGAATTTTCAAAAGGAACTAGCACGATAAGAACTATTCTAAATAAAATTTTGAAGCAACTAAGTTGTTTCACTTAAACTCAAATTAGAAGCTAACACATACTTATACTCGAATCAAAAATATTTTTTCAAATTTGTACTATAAACTAAAATCGAAAAACTAAAATAATTTCAAAACTCATAAAATATTTTTCCAATTTTAAAAGCATTTACTCTGAATATTTAAGTGATTAAAATTCATAATTTGAAAATTTCACTTATACTCTACTTACTCAAATAGCTAACAAATGCAAATCCTTATTAAACCAAATCTTACCACAACAAGCACTCTCGTGGCATTATTATCAGCCATTATGATTGTAATGAAATTACCAAAATTAAGTCGTTGAATTATACAATTCGGCATTTACAACTATACATAAATACAACAAGAGCAACAACAATAGCTTTCAGTGGTGACCCATTAAAAAGTAATTAACTCAACACAAAGCTGCCTGTTTAACTTGAAGCCGAGATGAGCAGCTGTTATAATAGATTTCCAATTAATTGGCGGCTGCGGGGAATAACTATATCGGTGGGGTAGAAGAAAGGCATGATTTATGTAAACTTATTCAATGTTTTACGGAGAGCAAATATATAGTATTATACCTCTCTGAAACAACACTCATTTTCTAAACTCCGGAGGAGGTATACTTCCACTCCAAATTTCATGAAAATATTTTGCCTACCTGTAGACGTCCTCCCATGCCCGTTGTGGTTTGCAATTCAAATACAAAAGTAAAAATACAATACATTCACTTTAGAATAATGCGATTTTAACAGAGGAAACTTAGCACAGTAGCAGCAGTTATTGGGAGATAACTATCCAACGAACTATCTTATGGTGAACTTTTCTAAAAGTGAGTATGGAGTGAAAGCTTTGCCTAACAGTAGTGAAACTGTTAGCTCGCCTCACCTCTATTATTATTCAAATATCGATATTTGCACTCGTTGAGTCACTTATGCTAACCTAAGGTCAGCAATCAAATGCCGAAAAATAAGTAAATAAGGGCTAGCGCAGGGTGAGCATTTCTGGTGTCATATAAATCACGATCTGTGGATATATTTCATTTTCATGCGAAATAAATATTAAATTCAATGCTGATTTATGTCTGACAGTTTGACGTACAACG
>NW_017536165.1:0-1528 GCF_001853355.1 Bactrocera latifrons | reverse complement strand
TTTAAAGTACTATGCCACCTTATAACCAAAAATTGCTCAAATCCAACCAAAACTGTTCACGCCCCTAAGTACCAAATATATGGACCCCAGCTTCTGTAGTTGACTTTTGAAATTTAAAGAGAATCCTTTCCCGTTAATAGTAACATTGTGTATCAAAAATGCTTTTAATCGGGTCAATTATTCCCTGAGCCCTCACATACCTAATATAAAGATTTTCCAAGTGACTTTATACTGGATAAATAGACCAATATTTGAGTTATCTTAATGAAAATTATAGAACGTGTTTTACTCGCAACAGTGTATCTTTGTGCAGAAAATTGGTACAATTGGCCAAAAACATGACCTAGCCCCCATATAATTAGTAAAACTCCTCGTGGCCACGATTTTTTTCGGACTTTTTCGTTGTTTCGTGAAATTTTTTAATTTTGTTTTTTTCTTGTGATTAAGCAAAAGCGACCGATTTTTTTTATTTTTAAAGTAATAACGCGACTAAACTCGAGCTCATTTTGTAAAATTCATTACTTTCAAATGATTTTGCCTATGGCTGAATGTTTTTTGTATTTAATTTTTAATATTTTTGATAAATAATTAAACCATTCATCATTAACTTATTTTTAAACAAAAAAATTATATAACGCAAAAGTACCGCCATAAAGTGTTGTCAAATATGCACAAAACTTGAAAATTTTGAGTGGTAAGCCTTTTGTGGCCACGAGTGTAGGTAGGTAAGAATGAGCCCTGTTGTATTTCGGACTCAATTAGCACTAGCAGTCCCATTTCGGTGAGTATGTGTACATATAAAATTGCTTAGATTCCGATTCTCCGGTTGACGTTTTACCTCTCAAGTGGTGAGGGGTGAGGTAGAATTTTCAAAAAATTAATTTTTCGTTTCTTGCATTTTCGTTAAATGTAATGTCTTAAAAATATTCTCTGAAAATTTTACGTTGATCCGATAATTAGTTTCTGAGTTATTCGACAAAGAACAAAGAGAGCTCGGGCACTTCAAAGCGCTAGTGTGATAGTTTAAGGGGTAGTCTACTCTAGAATTTTGAAAAATTCGATTTTTTTTCCATATATTTAAAGTTTAGACCCTTACGAACATATCCTCCTAAGGATTTTAAAAATTAAAATTATTTTAAGAGCTACAGTTATTTTAGTGACGCAGTACCTAACCCGGTAGGTAGGTAGACTCACTTTTTTAAGCTCGTTTTTCTCGAAACTACTTTTTTCCACATTGTACCGGCATAATCTCAAGTTCTATGCAACCGATTTACTTGAAATTATGTGTGAACCTTCTTTTTATAATCCTTTATAATCCTTTATCTTGGTAAGGCTGAGCTCAGGCTACTACCGGGGTCACAGCTGGCGGATAGTGGACGGCCTACGCTAAGTAGGTTAGCTGCGAAYAGTAATACGCAGCCCCCGACCAAGAGCTGCAGGAGAGGAGGGCTTGGCTCAAAACGCCTCACGCGCCCAATGAACCTCCCGCGAAGAGGCGAGAAGATGCCGCCTTAAAATAAGCGTCCAC
>NW_017536164.1:0-1528 GCF_001853355.1 Bactrocera latifrons | reverse complement strand
ACTTGGGCATGAGAGAGATCACTGATCCAGAATCGACAAGAAATCTCAGGTTTGTTGTGCGATCATGAATGTGAAGGCGATGCTCTCTGGTTGGTGGTGTGTTAGCCTCTATGCTGTCGCCGGCCGCCTGGATGGTCGACAGCGAAGTTAGTTTTCTGCCGATGAGTCGAAGGTGCAAGGACGCTCGCACTTTTTGGCTCTGGACCCATAGAGACGGTGATAATAGCAAAACTTCTTCTTGTCTGAGGCTGGCTCTTCCTTCGATGACGCCTGCTGGAAACGGCGAGGTGCAGGTTGGGGTCGGTCTCGAATAATTCCCTGGTCCTTGATGCAGGTCACCAGATCGACTATGGCAAGTTTAAGACCTGACAAGTCCTTTGATATGTTGGTGAGAAGAGAATTCTCGAATTTGTCGCCCCTGTGGGCTGCCTGGGCAGGCTGGTGATGTGTAGCCATAACGGAATGGCCAGTCTGGTTTTCCATTAGCTCGTCTGCAACTTCAGCAAGGTCATCTAGAGGGGCATCTCTGGGTAGTTTGAGACACTTTGCAACTGGACACACATACGGCTGATGCAGTGTTCTGGGTTTCATCGGCGGCGTCACCGATGGTCAGAGTTGGGTCGTTTGTGATCATGTTCGAAGAGATTGGTGTTAAAACGTTTGGATTGCTAGTGGACGTGTTTAGCGAGTTAAAATTCACTGATTTGTTTGGCGCATGCTCTAATGGCATGTCAATGAATCGATTGAGAACACGTGGTCACCAATATGCTATAGTCGTGTCGTTTATTATCAAATAATTGTCTATTTATTAGGAAGTTCACTATATTTATTACAACGTTTTATCCAAAACTAGTTATTTTTACGTTTTATGTTTGAATGATGAAGTTGATGGAAGTATGGCGGAGCTCTAAACATGTGGTCCGTTCCCTCGAGTGGTTGAAGTAAAAGAGAAAGAGTCTTCTGTACGTGGCTGGAGTGTCTGCTTTCTATGGTGTCGTAATAGCCGACTCATTGAGTCGTCACGCCGCGTAGTGGCTGGTGAGTGACGGTCGTTGGAGTGAGACGGCAAATGAGTGCTGTCGGTAAATCAGCTGTGGTGTTGCCACATACATCTATTTTCTCTTTTTGTAAAATGAGTCGAATCTCTTCTTAGTGCTCTATTCATCAAATTTTTTTTTAATTTCAGCAATTTGAACAATATTTTGTGGAACTAAATCTCGATCTGAAGGTACCGTTGGAAAGAGGAAGTCCTCCTGAACGCTTAGTTTAGGAGATATTCGACCTTAAAGTTCAAAAATTCGCAAAATTCGTACATTTCAAGACGCTATTTCACCACATTAAACACACTTTATTCACATTTTTTATTTCAAATTAATTAAATTACACTATAAACTTGTACATAACTCCATATCTTAAACTTTTCTTCTTCTTGATTGGCGTAGACACCGCTTACGCGATTATAGCCGAGTTAACAACAGCGCGCCAGTCGTTTCTTCTTTTCGCTACGTGGCGGCAATTAGATATTCCA
>NW_017536163.1:376743-408481 GCF_001853355.1 Bactrocera latifrons | reverse complement strand
TTCTTCTTCTTTGGTTTACCGTCTTCGGAGATGGTCTCAACCACACGCACCTCTTCGGGCATTTCTCTAACTTCCTCAGGTGCTTCTTCAACAGGTGTTTCTTCAACTGTGACCGTGGTTTCTGGTTGTTTGTCATCTTCTTCAACAGTTTCTATTTTCGTGACTTCTTGTTTGCCACCTTTGATCCTTTTTATGACACGTGTGCGTATCGTTCTCTTTTTGGGTTTGCCTTCATCGGAGATTGTCTCAATGATGTGTACTGCTTCTGGCATTTCTGTGGTTTTTTCATCTTTGGTAATAAGTGTTTTATTTTGTGTTTTGTGTTCTGTAGTGTGAGATGTTTTCGGTGTGTCTGCGTAAGAGAATGTAGTTGGTTAATATGGTAATGTTGTTGGTTGTGATTTTTTGTTTTTCTAGAACTAAACTTGTGTGTAATATGTGTTTTGTTTAAATTTAGGGGCTCGATGGGGTCGGAATAAGTAATACGCCATATAGAAATTTCCCTAACATGGAATATTTTGTACTTACCGAAGTCGGTTTTTACACTAAGTGTTTCTACTTTTTCTATTTTGTCTTTCATGGTTTCATGTATGTACTTAGGTTTTTCGTGTGCTACACTGATTGTTTGTATATCATCGACAGTATGATATGCCGGTACTACCTCAACAGTTATTCCCTCTACAAAATCACTAACACCGCTCGTTGTGATTGGTGGTTTTAAGGTTTTTAAGGTTTTTGACGTTTTGTCTTTTGCCATTAAATCGGAGATACACTCATTTAACATTTGTTCACGTTCTATTGGTAAAATATGATTTGGTTGTGCGCTTGTTGTTTGTAATTGTTGTGCGTTTTGTTGTAATGTTTTAAGTTGTGTTTCTTTGTCGTATTCAACCACAATTGATTGATCGAATGTGATGTGCGGCTGATAAGTGCTGATAGCTTGATCAGTTTCTGTTTTTGTGTCTTCATGCATATCCGAGTGTTCCGCTATAAACTGTGTTGTTTGCAGCGCTGTTTTTCCTGTTGCTGGTGTTGTGGTGATTTGTGGTGTTATTGTTGTCGTAAGAACTGTGGTATGTGGAATCGTATGCTCGTATGTTTGCTCATCGCTACCAACTAGTGCATACTGTGGTATAACTGTCATTTCGGCCGCAGCCGTTGTTGGTGTTGTATGTGTGTCCAATGTGCTGAGATTATCCTGTATTTCGGTTTGTTCATGCAAATACGTACTATGTTGTGTTGTTATGCTAATATCGGCATGCTCATCGGTATGTCTAACATCCCACAGTTTAGCGGCGCTCTCGTTAACAAGTGGTACATCGGTGATGATTGTCTGTGCGAGTGTGTCTGTCACACGCACTTGTGCTTTGCGCTCATCTACCGCCGGCTGACTTGTGATCACAGCATCACTTTCATAGGCTACTTGTGCACTAACGCTTAAATTGTCGAACGCTGTGGTGTTGGTTGTTGCAGTTTCCTGTTGCGGCATATTTGCCGGGATGTGTTCGAGTGCCGGTTTCACAGTAACTTCATCGATGAGAGGCGCTTTGAGTTCGCGCACAACTATGCTGCTTTCTATGCCCGCCACGGTGTGTGGCCTAAAGTCGCCAACTTCTTCTTGTATACTTTCGTAAATATTTACTTCGGTTTTCTGCGCCGATTTTGTTTGTTCTGTCGGCACAGTGCTGTCGATTGGTAATTGTGTTGCGCGCTCCTCTGTGGGCAATGTGGTCACTTGCTCATACGATAGCGATTCTGTCACTGTTTTACTTTCATTAAGATCGACGGGTGTACTATGCGCTATACGTTCCGGCTGTTGCTTCAAGTCATATGTATCGGTTATCAGATTCAGACCGATCGTTTCCTCGGTCGTGTGCGCTATATTCTGCGCGGCGACTAAAACCGCGCTTTGCTGCTGGGGTTGTGCGCTTGTTAACCGCTGTTCTTTGGTGAGAGTTTCTTGCAGTGTTGTGATTTGCCTGAACGTTAATGTTGTTGTTAAGCTGGCGTTGGCATGTTGCAGTTTCGCGCCATCGCCGGTTTCGAATGGTAGCACGCCTTCGTAGGGCGTAAGCTCGGTGATAATTTTATCATTTTGTATAGCGGCAGTTTGTGGCTTTGCCATGTGCTTTGTTGGCTCTGCTTTGCTTGTTGGTGTTTCTTTTTCCAATAAAATTGGTGTGCTGATTGTTTGTGCTTGGCGCAAGCTCTCTTCTACCAGCTGATGGCGTGCTGTTTTATCTGTTTTTTCCAGACTTGCCGGCAAATCGCTTAATTGTTCTACAGCTGCTATCTCCGTGATGAGCGTTTCGTGTTGCGTACCCTCTATATAAGGCTTGGCGCTTTCTGTTTTCACATTAATTTCAAAGGTGTTCTCCTTGTCTAACACAACATCCAGTTGCTCAATCTGTAACTGTTGTTGTCCATCAATGGTCGGCTTGGCCGCCTTAGTTTCGAACTCTGGCTTATTTAAAACATCGGTTTTTTCAAACGCTGTTACATCACTTGTGATGGTTTCTGTGTACATGCCCTCCACATAGGGTTTGGCATGCTGCCCATCGCTCTTGAAACGCTCTAAATCACCTTCTTTGGCGTAGACAGCGGTGAGAGTCTCGACATGCGCTGGCCTTGGTATATTTTCTAAATTGACCACTGTTTGCGCGGTTGGCGCGTTGTCACGTGTTAATAATTCGTCTGCTTCTTCGTAGGTTTGCACTTGCGTTGTCTGAACTTCGTGCTGTGCGCCGGTAAGTATGGACTTTACTTCTGCTGAGCTTGGTACCTCCGTTTCTAGCAGTTTTGCCGCTTCCGCTGCATTAGTCTCACTGACTATAGGCAGTCCTAAAGTTTTGCTCAATTCCGCTTCATTCGCTTGCTGTGGCGCGACCTCTTTTGGCAACTTCAGTTTACCTTCCCGCTCGGCCAGCTCTGGAGCTTGTATCGTAGGCAGATGTTGTGCGGCGTGTCCGATGTTGGCTTGTGCCGTGGGCTTTGCCTCTTCATCCTGCACAGGCTTATATTGCTCGTATATACTTTCCTCTTTAACAATATTTGTGGTGAGTATTGTTTGCTGCGTGTTCGGTTTTGCCATATCTCCGAGCTTTGTGTGCGTTGACAACTCTGTCGCGGCATCAAGTAAGCTCGTTTCTTGCAGCAGTGGTGCATGCATTTGTTGCTCGCTTGTTGCCTCGTGTGCGTTCTTCTCAGTAAATGTTGGCTTATCTTCGTAGAGCTGTGCATCCTCTATAACAATATTTTCACTAGCGATTGCGACATGTTCGGCGAGTGTTAGCGCAGCTTCAAGCGGTTGTTCGACATGCTTTTGCAGTACCATTGCATCGGGTCGGGAGTCCTCATAGGCAATGATTTCCGAAATTATAGTTTCATTCAGGTTTTGATATTGCGAGATGGCCGAGCTTGTCGTAAGTTTCAGCTTGTCGATGACGCCCACGCTCTCCAAGTCATAAACATTTTCGTTTAACGGTAGTTTTAAATTTTCCGTTGGTGCTGACGCTTGCGCAGTTGCCGCAATCGGTTGTACTTTATTGAACGTCTGCTCGCGCTCGTACATTAAGCTCTGCTCTATTTGCTTAGCATCTTCGGTGTTGAACGTCACGGTTGCCGCAAAGTGTTTACCTTTTTGATAAGGTTCAAGTGAGGTCTCTTTCTCATAGACACTTTCTTGTTGTATCGAGATTTCATAGCTGCTATCAGTCGTCGGCTTGCCTGTGGTCTCCAAGGATTCCACACCCGTTAGCTCACCGGCACTCTCGTGCACGTAAGGCGCTTGTGTTATGGCGCTCTTTTGCGTCAACTCATTTATTTTCACCTCTGCTGGCCCTTTGGTGTGCGGCATGTCAGCGCTGAGTGTTACTTCTTTCTCACTGAGGTTGGTTGTGCGCACTTCGAAGGCGTTCTTATGCGACACCAGCTCCACACTGGCGACGGCATCTGTGGGTACTTGCTTCCTGGTGTATTCTTGAGTACCCTCTAACGTTACATTACTTGTCTGCACTGTCGATATGATTTCGGTGTAACCGTAGTGCGCATGTTTTTTATCCAATTGTGTTTCGTCGAGCGTCGTAAAAGTTTCCATGGGTTGCGTACTTTCGGTATCGGCTACTGGCAATGTGTCCGTGGTTATTGATTGCATTTCCTTTGCGGCAGGCATGTCGGCTGGAGTCAATTTGGATTCCTTGTCGTGTATGACTGTTGTAATGATCTCCAAGGGTTGTGACAACTCAATATCACTGCTGATTGTTTGCTTAACTGGCAATTCCTCCGTTACAAGCACATCTACGGCATCTAATGTTGTTTGTTGTTGTACTTTTGTGCTGCGCTGCGTTTCTAAGCCAAATTCTGCTTCAGCTGTTTGTGGTGTCATTTGCCCCTCGACTTTGTGTATCGTATCCAAAGTAAAAACTTCGATGCGCTCGAGCGGTGTATAAGTTTCAGGTGCAGTTTCGTGTAGAGCTTGCATGATTGGATTTTCCGGTAAATTTAGTTCTTGATCCGTTTCGGTAATTTGCACTTCGTAAACGGCTAATGGTTGCATTTCTCTGCCAGGCAGCGGTTGTAGCGTTTTCTTCGCCGGCTGTTCTTGCTCTTTGAACTCGTTATGTGTCTCTAGCACAGCCTGTATTTCGCTTAAACCACCATAGATGGTGTCGATTGTTTTTGTGGCGGCCACTTGTTTCGGTGTGTCTGTTTCTAATGACTCAGAGTTTGCCTGCAGCTGTACTTCCAGCACGTTCGGTGCGGTCAACTTAATTTCCGTTTGCTTGTGACTTGCGATTTGACTAATTGGTTGTTGCACAGACTGCCAATCGCCTGTCGCTTCAAGCATTTGATCCGTATTGATCGAAAGTGGATTCTGCTCCACGTAACCGTACTTCGCTTCAGTTATTTCTGGTTTTTGTGTCGGCAGTGTCAGTTCCTTATCATGCGCTTCTACGGCACCTATGTTAGCGACAGGAGCAGCGCCTTCGTAGCCGAATTTTGTATGCTGTTCGTTGGGTTGTGTGCTCTCAATCAACGCGGTTGCATCACAAATTAAGTCTTCGTTGCGTAACGCTACCGCAATGGCTGCGGTTAATGCAGTTTTAGTTAGCTTACCTGGTCTTGGCGTTACTTGTTCGAGCGTCTCGGTGCGCTCTTCCGTTAATGTTTCACTTATCTGTCCTACAATTAGACTTTGAGTTTGTTCGCTTTCTGCCACCGCCAACTTCGGTTCTACGGTAGATATTAAATCCGTTGGTTTCACTTCGAGTGCGATTACTTCTGCACCGACTATATGTATATTTTCGGTCAAGTTACCCACGGCCGTTTGGGTTATCATATCCGTTTTAGGCACTTCTTCCAATGGGCTTTGCAGGTCTGGTTGTGTACCAATCAAGCTGCGTTGTACTATTAAATTTTCCAGCGCCTTGCTCTTGTCCGGCAACTTCTGTGCTTTGAGCTCTAGTACCGTTTCAGCCGTTTCGCTTTGTGTTACTTCAAGTGGCACAGTTTCTGCAGTAACCTCCACGTTTGCCGTCGACTTGAGCGGTGATTTGACTTTATCAAATACATCCTCTTTGTCGACTGTTTTCTCTTCTTTCTCTACATATGCTAGATGTTCGGCAAATGTCGGCACTGCATCCTCTTGTTTTATATGTGGCGTGTCGTAGGCTGCCGTTGTATCCAGCGGCTGTAATTCCACCACTTCAACGCTTGTCTCAGCCATCACAACACCGATTGGTATCTGTTTCTCAGCAACTTTCTCTTTAATAACATCCTTTTTAGTAGTCTCGCTACTTACTAATTGCTCCACTATGACACTCTTATGTGGCACATAATCTGTTGTGGCCTTTTCAGCCGGTTTTTTGCGCAGTACGTCCGCGGGCAAATCACCTACCGCATCAGCGGTTGTCAACTCCAAATGTTGTTGGGAAATATGTGGCACTATAGTGGGCATAGCATGTTCTTCTGGCACTTTGGCGCCTTGCATATCATCGACTGTGTCTTCTACTAGTGGCTTCTCCACCAATACAGTTTCGCTTTCGTCCACAGTCGGTTGCGCTTGCGCCGCTTTCGGTTTTCTTTCGCTTACGAGCTCAACTGCGTTTTGCTTCGTCTCCATTTCAGTTACTGCGGCGGCACGACGCGTGACTTCCGTTATGGTTTCGTGCAATTTTTCACTTGGTCGCCGACGTTGCGGCTTTAGACCTTCTTCCACTTCGAGCATACTCGATTCCTCTTGCAATGCCACAGTCTTGACGGGGGTGATATCGGCATGCGCCACTTTCGGCTCGGGCCGTTCTGTGGACACCTGTAAAACTTGTGTTAGCGCTGTTGTTTCGATAGTCTCTTGTGGTAGTGTTTGAATCTGTATGGTTTCGAATGGTATGTCTTCGGGTTGTATGCTCGTAACTGTGTCGGTGGTGTAGAAATCTTCGAGCATTTGATATGATTGTAAGTCTTTATGAATACGAGTTTCTTTTTGTTCTTCTTGCATTTCTAGAATGTCTTGTATTTCTTGAGCTGTTTGTTGTTGTTGTGATACTTTCTTTTTCTTCTTTTTAACGTTTCCGCTTTTAATAAGAATTTCTTCTTCCGCTTGGAGTTGTTGTTGCTGTTGTATGATAACTGTTTGTTCATGTTGTTCTTGTTGTACTAGTAGTTGTTGTTGCACTTGTTGTTGTTGTATGATTTTCTCATCCACATGTGTGGCTATCAAAGGTGCTGTTGTTTCTGCGAATGCGAATGTAAGTAAGTAAAAAACTTGTCGTGCTCATGAGAGAATGATGGTTATGTTCATATGTACATATGTATGTATGTCAGTAAGAATGTAGTTGCTTTGTGAGTAGTGGTGGCCCGCTATACGCTGTGGCATGGGTTATGGTGTCAGTAGTTTGGTTTTAGAAAACTTGCAGATTTTGTTACGAGTTGTGTTCCAAAGTCTTCTTCGGTGTGTGGTTATGTCATGGCAGTAGTATTAATATGTACATTTATTTTAGGAAAAAAAAGCAGACTCCTTAACGGCTAATTTGTCGGATATTTTAGTAAAATAAATTAAAGTTTATAGAAAATTCAGATTTCAACTCTTAAGGTTTCATAAAAAACATGGGTATTGTGTGATTGTTTTGTAATGCAATGTTTGTTTGCAAAACTCTTTCCCTAAAGCTTTAAGATTTGTATTGAAAAGTTTCGGTAAGGGCTTATGACATCTCGGCAGTTTTTGTTTAGAGTGTGATTAGTCTCTTTATAAGAGCACTTGAAGCTTCTCAACTAAGATTTTTGTGGTGGAGAGTGTGAAATCGACTTAAAATTACTCCTGCGTGTAAGGATTCTGAATCTAAATAACTGAAATCAAGTTTCGAAAGTGGCTGGCTTTTTATATCATACTGCTACTTAAGAAACTAATGGTGAGCTCTGTGCAAGAGAGTTAAGCTTATCCGTCTCTTAATTTGTAACAGCTTTATCACATTTTAATACCTTTTAGGTGTTATGAAATGGCAAAAGGCATAGTTCGATCTTGTTTGATATATTTCGATAGATTGGAGATTTCTTCAGTGAACCTCACATACATTTTCGTAATCAGGTTGCTAAGTTTTGTTGGCTCGAAGATTTTCTTTATCTGGATACAGTAAATAGTTCTTGATTTCAGTCGAACCAAAAAAGAAAACCACTTGTTTCATCCTCTGATGGGGCTAAAGTACATTTGCTCCGCGCATCTTGGGAAACGCCACATGACCTACGGACTTTTTACCCTTGTGCTCAACACGGACCTTGCTTTGGACTATTAGTTGGAACCGGTTTCAAACATTCTGGTGGCCGAGGTATTCTTTAAAATGAGTTTGCGTGGGTGACAGCAGACTGAAATTTTTGACGGATGAATACCAAGACGGTCTCCGTTCCGTTAAAACCCAAGCAGGCCTCAGAGTACGTTCTCCATCTGTAAGTTGAGATAACGCCTTATTTTGCGCCGGATGGCTCTGAACACACTGTTTCATAAGGCCGTGCTTCAACACTCGCCTTAGTCTCGAAACTGAGATAACTTTGGCATCTTATAACGCTACTAGGGAACGTTTAGTCGTATGAACTGATTTTTTCATTTTAAACTGATTCTGATTGTATTTTTGCTTTTGACCAGCCTAACCTCACTATTAACATGACAAACCCGAAATAGATTTTAATTAAAAAAAAAAAAAAAATTTTTTTCTGATAATGTGCCAACATTGCCGCAAGGAATCTTCATTTTTAACCATAACCTATAAATTATCTTTGTTGTTACAAACAATAAAAGCTGTGAGTTCTGTATAGATCTAGGCTCATACATATACAATGTTCTCTTGGGATACGACATACAATATAAATACAAATAGTATTTTTAGATATAAATGAAAGTATAAATTTTCTGTTTTCTCTCGTTTTTTTGATTTTTTACAGACAAACAATTTCGCTTACACATTTACATACACATCTCCTACTCATATTTAACCAAGTGCTTACCTTATTACTTACATACGTTTGCTTTGTTGTTGTTGTACGTGGTTTGTGCTGTACCTGTCTCTTATACACATCTAGATGTGTATAAGAGACAGTTTACATACACATCTCCTACTCATATTTAACCAAGTGCTTACCTTATTACTTACATACGTTTGCTTTGTTGTTGTTGTACGTGGTTTGTGCTGTACTGTGTTCATAGCTTAGAAAATGAAGCTTAAGGATTAAAAGCAGGTGCATAAAAGTGGCTTTAAAAGTACTTAATATGGAAAATTAATATTGGTAAAATAGCAGAAATTAGTAAAATATTTAAATATACATAGTTTGAAAGCATAAAATAATATAGTAGAAAAGTGTTAAAAGCTAAAAAAAAAAAATGCTATAGAAAATTAAATGGCAGCAGCGAAGCTTATATGATAACAGCGCGGCGGTGAGGGCTTGCAGTGCGAGCGGAAAAGAGTAGAGCAAATGGCTTAGGGCGTAGGGCGTTCACACATTACGCTTACAATTTGCCTGAGACGCAGCTTTCCAAAGCGAGTTTGTAGTTACTGCGCTTGTAAACATATGGCATAGTTGTTATTATTGTTTTCGTGCTTTTTTTGTTTTTTTTTAAGTTCATAGTAGGACAGTTGGTAGCAAAATTAGTAGTAATAGAGAATAGCAATAGTAGTATTTGGTATTAGCATTAGCACACTAGTTGTACGGCTGACGGGCGGCAGTAGTAGTAGTGGTGGTGGTGGTGGTGGTGTTAAGTAGTGACGTCAGTGGGGAGAATTTTGCAAATTTTTGAGAAATCACTGCGAAAAGATAACTTTCGAATTTGCGTTGATTAATATTATTGTTGTTTTTATTGTTAAAACAAATTGCTATTAATTGTATTATTACGTTTTCTTCATATAAGTATTTATTAATGCTAAATTATTATATATGTAATTGGCATAATTTTGGGTTGTTTTGATTATTAATATTTTTTTTTATTTTTACAATTTTTTAAACATTAAATTTTAATCAATATTTAGTTTTTGGTGGAGACACTGGTGGAGTTTGGTGGCCTGCTTTGGTTACTACAGTTTTCTATTTATTTTTTAATTTAAATTTTTTTTACATAAATTTTTTTTTTGGGAATTCTACAATTCTTCAATTTCTACAGTTTCTACAGTTTCTATATTCAAACCTTCTTCGACGACTACTGTGCGCTCCTCGACGAATGTTTCCTCTGTTAATTTGACATTTGGTTTTGGTTTTGGTTGCGATTGGCATTTGGCATTGGTGAGACAAGCGGCAAGCAAGCGATTTTTGGAAGCGAATTTCATTGCGCATACGTAATAAAAATATAAAAAAACAACAAAGAAAATTTGCATTTCCATTAAAGCTCTTTACAAGTCTTAACTCTAAGGCAAAAGTATTTATTTTGCTTTTTAATATTATTTTTTTTTTAACTTTTGCTAGCTCTCGCTTACCGTATTTTATATGTGTTATGGCCTCGTGACTCTCAATTACTTGCGACGTTTCAATTGTCCTCTAAATGTGCGTGTGCGAATGTGTTAGAAGTGTTAGGCGGAAAAAGAAGATTTACACATTTATATACATAAATATATACAAATAATGCATTTTTATATTATTAAGTAAATAGGAGTAAGCTTAAGTAATAATTAGAAGAAAATAAAAAATAATTAATTTTGCTAATATCTTTGAAACTTTGCACTCTAAAATCCTCAATTCTCTCTTTTCATTGCAGAGTTTCCGAATGTCATACCCAAAACTTTCGGTGAGTACTTAAAATTGCTATCTTTTCATAGCTAACCTAAAAATAATTTTATAATAAGTTATAAAATATATAAAAATTGAAATATAAAGGAAAAATATTTATTTCGGCAATACCGCAACTATAATATCCTACACAGCTACAGCTCTTGATCTTAAGTTTGATCAAGCAGTTTTTATGGCAGCTATATGTTATAGTGGCCCGATCTGAACAATTTATTTGAGGTGTCAAATTTCATGAATATATCTTGTGAAGTAAAAAATACAAGCTTTATTTTGATCGCTCAGTTTGTATGAAAGCTATATGCTATCGTGGTTCGATCTGTTGTTCTGGAGAATAATCCGTGTCGAATTTCGTAAAGATAGCTTGTCAAGCAAAAAAGTTTTTCATACAAGGACTTGTGTTTGACCAAGTAATTTGTATGACAGCTATATGTTATAGTGACCCAATTTGAAGAATTTATTTTAATATTGCAGCGTTGCTCTGGAAAATAATCTGTGCCAAATTTTATGAAAATATCTTGTCAAGTAAAAAAGTTTTTCATACAAGGACTTCAGTTCGATCGTTCAGTTTGTATGAAAGCTATATGCTATATTGGTTCAATGTGAACAATTCATTCAGAGATTCTAGGGTTATCAATGGTAATAATGTGTCAAAAATTTCGTTAAGATATCTTAACAAATAAAAAAGTTTTCCTTAGAAATACTTGATTTTCATCGTTCCATTTGTATTGCAGCTATATTCTATAGTGGTTCGATCTGAACAATTTTTTCGAAAATTGTAGCGTTGCCTTGGAAATTAATCTATGCTAATTTTCGTCTATATTTCTTTTCAAATAAAAATGTTTTCCTATATGAAACCAAACTAAACCAAACTAAAAACCTTGTTAGTCGAATATCCTATATAAAAGTACTAACCTCCTAAATTTGAAATCTGTATACTATATTAATGCAAACAAAAAGCAACAAAGTCAAACATAAACACAGGCAAAGCATGGCAAACCTCTTTTGCGGATATCGTCCAGTCTTGCGATATAAAGTCTTCCCTTACAAAGCGCCTAATCACTGTCTCAATTGTTATTTCGCACGTCTCGATCATGCGTATGAATGCCTTAAAGCCCACAGTAGCGGCCAGCACGGTCTCATCCTCGGTCGTTGATTCACCCAGTATTTGTGTGATCAACTCTTCGTGACCTTCGCGTTCGACCAATTGCACCAGCGCCGCTTGCGATTCAGCCTTTTGCAAGGAAATGAAAATATTCTGCTCATACATATAAATAATCTCATAGGTTGTACAACCGTAGCGCAACAACAGTCCAATACTGGCTAAATCACGCAACGCGGCCTCCCCGGTCGAACCAAAGGAGCTGGCATCGATAGTTTCGAGCAATTCATTGACCTCCTCGTGTTGCCGTATCACCAGTAGATCTTCAACTGTTATAATCTTCTGTGAGATCTTTTGACGTATCGTTTGTACGGTTTCGGTGATCTCAATCGTTTTGGTTGTCTTTGTTGTCGTTGTAGTTGTTGTTGTTATAGTTTTACTCTCTTGTTGTGTGGCCAACAATTCCGCGTCAGCGATTTTACGATCTTTCACTTCCATCACTTCCGAAACGCCACTCTCTTCCACCAATAGCGAAATAGGTCGCTGCACCTTTACTACATTTACGGTGGTCTCCACGTCACTATCATCAGTGGGTACAATTGTTATTTCAGTTTTATGCAATTTTTGCTGTTGCTCACTGGACTTTTTGGCAGTCGATTTCTTCACAACTGTCTTCTTTTTACTCTTCACTTTCTGTTCGGTTTCGGTTTCGGTGATTGTTGTTGCCGCTGTGGCTAGATCGAATTTGCCACGCGACATGGTCATGCCGATCTCATTGATCAATTTGCATGTGTAGAAACCGATATCCTCGTACGTGACATTGAGTATTTCTAAAGAGGCTATGGTCTCTTCGACGCGCAAGCGATATTTGTTAGATTCTCTAAGCTGTACATTGTTAAAATACCATTGTATATCTAATGCAATTAGAAAAAGTAAATATATTCGTTAGTGCTCCTAAGATTAGCTGCTGGCATTCTATGTTATTTCCATATTTTCTATGTCCATTTATTGCATGTGGCAATACTGTACCTGGTTTGGGGTTTCCGGCAAATTGTATTTCGAATTTGGCAATTTCGCCGGTGGCTGCACGGCAATCACGCAATTCGTTTACTATCGATGGCGAGCATTTAGCAGCTACAAGCAAAAAGAATTGCAAGTTTCATAGTTTTTAGTTAAAGCTAAGCTAATATACAGCGTTCACATACAACTAAAAGGAAAAGTTGGAGCGGAAGTGGTATACTGAATGTGGAATGCGAAATAGTTTAGGTTGTTACTCTAAGACATCAGGATTGGGGCCATAGTTGTTCTTTATAGTTACTTGAATAGTATGTAATGTTTTTGAAAGAGGTTGCTGGAAAGTATGTACACAAATCTAAGAATATTAGGATTCTACACAAGCCTGACCACTCTCTTGAACTACGGGTAGGAGCTTTAGTTTCAAGAATACGACAAAATGCAATAAAGTGATTTCGTTAGAGATGCTGAAATATTAACACTTTTTGATAATGGATTTTTTTACTTAACTAACATAATACTATATAGCTGGGCTTGGTCAGCGCTGGACCACCATCGGTACATGCGATGTCACAAAAGCCTTTTGGCCTAAGATCTATCGCAAGAGATATAGTAATCTCATTGCCTCTCTCTGTATTTTTGGGGCTTTTAACGGGCCTTTGCCTTATTGGTGTCCACGCAGTAAGGCTGGGAATCCTATCAGACACCATTTGGAGGTCAAGACTTATGCACTTGAGAGCGCATACATTCAGACATTACACCGATCTGGCGGGAATGGAAATTAAAACCCAGTGAAAATTTGCAGTGGCTACTAAGTTCTCCTTTTTTATGGCCACACAAAGGATTACATATAGTAGTTCATGTGCGGTCTTTGATCAGCCATCTAACCTAACATAAGGCTTTATGTTTGTTCATATAGTATTGCAACCATAGTATTTTGGGTTATTACCAGGTATACCCTGTCATAAATAACATAGCTCTTTTGGAATTACGTTTCTTATCCAATAAGTACGTTATAGGCATAAGAAAATTAATATTGATCGTTTTCATTGAGTTACATATTTTTCGAAAACATATTTCTTGAAAAAAGCAAATCAATGTTTAATGTAAGGATCGAACCAATACAGTTGTTTTAGACAAAATTTGAAGTTGATGTAAGATTTGAGAATTTTGTAATATTAGATTACTTTTACTTTTCATACTAAAAGGCCAAACTACGACTTTAGCAATTAAACTGCTGGAAAGGTATTGAAGTTTGCCTTTATATGGAAAGAATGATTGATTTGGGACAATATTAAAAATTTCGTTTACTCATTGATGAAGTAAGATTTAGGTATGTTCTCTTTAAGATCTAAGTTTTAGTAAGCCTGCATAGTATTATATATTTTTTTATATAATTTATTTGACTAAGTGTAAAAGCGTAAATCTGCAAAAGGTTTCCAAAATTATGCGCTGCGTACTGTGTTATTGTAGTATTTGTCTCCTTTTATAAAAAAATTTTATAACAAGTTGTTGGTATTTAGTTTTTAAATATCCTTATGTTCGAGGGTACTTACATATGACGTGTGGCAAGGCTTCAGTGTTCTGTAAGTTTCTTTAAGATTACATTTTTATAAATATTGGAGAAAATGTTTGTCTGTTTTCAAAAAAAAAATAGAATGGGGTTCACCTTTCTGTATGAGAATATATTGTATTTGTATGTAATTATGTGAAGTGAAGCAAAATAGATGCTGAAGACGTTAGTGACAATAACGAAACAATATGTATAACTGAAACACCGTAAAAGCTAGTGACTTATGAAGTATAGTAGAGGGCGCTTAGTGATAAGTGGAGGTCAACAAATATTTGGAATGGGATATATTCGGTTAAAAAAGCAAAATTTTCAAAAACTACTTTTTTGAATCTTCGCTCTTTATTTAATTTTATTTAATAATTAGTAGTTTTTTAGTAAGGCAATTTAATTTTCTAAAATTTTAATTTTTTGTTTTTGATATTTTTTAATTTTTACCATTTGCGTTTTGAAACATTTTTATATTTAAATTTTTTTTTATTTTTTTAAATAAGAATTTTTTTTTGTTTAATTTTGAATTTTAATTTTCAATTTTAACTTTTTAGTAGGATTTTCATGTTTTTTTTAAGTTGTTAGTCAATACTACTTTTTTAGTCTCGAATTTACGATGCCAATGTTGCTTTGATGAGCAGTGATTTAACTGTATGTATACTGTAAAAAAGATATGTAGGTATTTTCCAAAAATGTTTTTGTAATGCTAAAATGTAATCGAAAACTGTTTATGGCGTATACTTTGTTTTGTAAGGGGCTGTGGGGTTTTTGGCTAGTATAGACATATAATTTTCACTGTTTAGGATGGGGCTTGGGGGTAAGCTTTTATGGCTTTATGGTGCTAGCTTTTACGTTACACACACATAAAGAGCTTTATTTATACAGTACGAAATACATACATACGTTTATTAGTATGTACTTGTATGTATGTATATATTGTTTTGATGGAATTTTAACGGTACTTGTCGCATATAATTTTTTTCGAGTTAAGTACATGTTTTTTTTTGTTTGTTCATTGGACATGGACAAGACAGTACAGTGTAAAAAAAAACAGATAGAAACACATAGAAAATAGCGACAGTGGGGAATTTTCAAATTTTTCGTATAATTTATTTTCGAAACAGAGAAGTATTAGGGTATTTGTTGATTTTTTATTGCTAATTTGTTTGTTGAAGTAGATTAAAACACATATACACATATAGAAAGGATAACAAAAACACAGACAATATTGAGAGAAATTTACAAATGTTATACCAATTCACATGAAAATGGCATAAATTTGTAGTGACTTAAGTGATTGCCGCTTACCTTTGAGCGCCTTCTGCATTTCTTCCATATGCGTTACCCATTCCGGTTTGCGGTAGTCCTTAGTTCCAACGATGCCTAAATGTATTTTTGATTTTTCATAGTAAAAAAATAGTAAAGTAAAGTATTTGATTAGTACGATTGCCAGCAAATAGCTGTAAGAACCGGTATGTGTGTACTTTCTGTGAAAAGAAGTGTACTCTAAGCATTTATAGGTATGTGTATAAATATAGCTTATGGTAGTCTAGATTTATTTTATGGTAAATAATCTAAACTTAAAAATACTGTTTGGTATAAAAAATTCTATTTGGTATAAGAAATAGTATTTGGCATAAAAATAGTATATAGTGTAAAAATACCATTTGGCATAGAAAATACTGTATAATATGTATTTTTTGTAAAATAATACTTTTGAGGTTTGCAATTTATGTACAGTGGATTTTTGGGATAAGGAAAATAATTTATAACGCTGCTAGCTGAAAATCAGAATTTTATATTAAACATACGTAATGCAATTCTCACAATTGCTTCACCGAAAATAAAATTTTCTACATAATGCAAAAGTGCTACGGTTTGAGTAAGTCCTACCTTCGACAGCAAAGAGCGCCGTTGTCACGGCTACCCCCAATGGATTGTGCGCCTCAAAGCTGATAACGCCCACATCATCGGGATAGACATGATTGATGACCAGCACTGAGGTGCCATCTTCGAAATTTTCGATTTGATATTCCTCGGATGCGAATATCTCTTCGTCGTCGCGCAGCCATTTGACTTTGGGTTTTGGTTTACCAATAACCTTAACTTCCAATTTCGCAAGTTCACCCTCTTTGGGTTCGATTTTTTCAGGTAATTTCTTAATGATTTTCGGTGCTTGTTCGTCGATAGAAAGAGTCTGCAATGTGATTTAATAAAGAAATGGCGGTAAATAAATATAACCTAAAATCCAAAAGGTTTGTTTGGCATATACCTTATCCAGGAGATCCTCTTCGGAGCCAGTGAGTCCAGTGATTTCAGAATCGGGGATATATTCAAATGCTATAAAAAGAAAGTTGGTTGTAAATATATTTTATATTTGAGTTGAGTTTGAAGTGAAAAAAATCACTATTAGAGGTACTTAGTGAGAATCACATAATAATACAAGGCATTCAAAAAAAAAAAAAAAAAAANGAAAGACAGCAGCAAACAAAACAAGTATCTTTATATATGTTACAAACCACTCTACAACTCATGTCCGCCTCAAATCTAGAGATCCGAGGTCTTATACAATTACTAAAATCCACTTTCGAGTTTTCGTCGACATTCGGATTTCCCTAAATACTATTTGTACTGTCATTCCAGAGTAAGATTTAGAAATTTTAATGCAATGGTATTTTAATTTGGTTTCAATTCTCACACCTCTCTCTGTAGTTATTTAGAGTAGTAAATTTCTCGGACCTCATTGCTTCAACTATGACCCGTATTTTGAAATATCACACGGATATTGCTTTTGTCACTGGATTATCGTCATTTGGTGATCAAATCGTATTACTAAAATCTTTTTCCTTAGATTGGTCCAATTTTTTTTATGTTCGAGTGAAGTTTAGATCTCGATATTTCAATTACTGTGAGTTTGACATACGACGAGAAAGATGTTGCAGTCTGTACCATGGAAAAAAAATGATGAAGGAGTTTGCTTGATATCTTATGTTTCCAATGGATTCGCGGGAAGAACCTATCACAAAGCCTTTGTCAATGACAAGATTAAAAAAAAAAAAAAAAAAAAGACTTAATTTTTTGGCAAAAACCAAGTCGAGTTGAGGTCATAAAAGAGATGCTTGACAAAGTAGCTTAGGACTTTACATTCATCAAACTTATCATTATTGGTGGCGAGATATGGGTTTATGAATGCCAACTATCTAGTGAATGGCGCTTCAAAAACTGAAGGTCGGCCCTTCCAGCCGAAGCTCATAACAAATGTACGAAAAAGTTAGCCTATTTGGCTGGTGAGCCCTTTTTATTGACAGTCCGGCTCAAATTTGATCAGTGGGTAGAACAATATATTTTGCCTTCTACTTTACTAATCGTTCTTAAAATCTCTGGAAATTTTCTGGTATAATTACTGGTATACAAAATTTAAAAAAAAAAAAACGTTGTGAGTTGTTTTCATAACTTCTAATATTATTGTAACTTCATGAATAATTGTAAGAAAAAGAATTAGTATATAAAATGAATATTAAGCTATTTCAAGAACTCTAAATTATTTATTTTACACAGAAAGAGAGAAAAAGATAGAGATGAGGAGAGGGTTAAGAGAAAATACAGTAGATAAACAGTTAGAGGAATGGAAAAGTGGGCGTAATGGTTCACTTCCGGGAAGTGCATGCTTTTAACAAACAGACAATAAACCAAACAAAACAAATAAATAAAAAAAAGTTAAGTAACGCTAAACAAAAAGAAACACACGCCAAGACTTCAAACTTAGAACAGGAACAAGCAGAAGTTATATACGAGTGGGGTTGAAGGATTCTTTGTGAAGGAGGTTGAGGTTTTGTTTTTGGTACTAAGTAGAATGCTTGTAATTTCTAATTGGTTTTAGTGTTGAATGAAGTGCTTTTGTGCATTTGCTGCTCTACCTTGTATATTAACAAATGTCGTTGTTAGCGCTTCGCCAATTTTATTGCTGGCCACACACTTGTATTCGCCATCATTTTCGGGGAATACTTCGGTTATTTGCAACTGACACAAACCATCGGCATCCTGTGATATTAACGTCTCTTTGGTTTCAACAATTTTCTCCTCATTATGATACCATTCGACGCGCGGCGTCGGCTTGCCAACCACTTTGCAGGTGAGCAATAATGCCTCACCATCCATTACCGTAATCGGCTCTAACAATTCTTCAACGAATCGTGGCGATTCGAATTCTTCCACACTCTTTTGTGGACTATCTTCCAGTAATTTAACGGTTGCAGTCGATGTAACCGAACCGCCAACATTCTCCGCACGACACGTGTACGGACCAACGAATTTACGCTCGAAGTTCTCGATCAGCAGTGTCGATTTGTTCGCCTGCGAAACTATACGACATTCGTTTGTGCTCTTGATGGGTTCAAGATTGACAAACCATTGGAATGACGAGAGTGGTTCGGATATGACAACAGCCTCCAATATGGCAACTTCATTTTCACCAAAGTACTTTGGTTGTAGCGGTTGAATGAAACGTGGTGGTATAATCTCTTTGTCGGGCGCTTGATCGGTAACCATTACCGAACCCGAAGATTTAGCCTCACCAACTGGATTCTTGGCACATACCTCATATTTACCACTACGTTTGCGATTCATGTTGATTATTTTGATTGTGGTCGTAGTCTCGGTGGTTTCGATTGTGACGTCTTCATTGATTTGTATTTCACGTCCATTGCGCAGCCAAACGATTTCTGGCCGTGGCGTACCCTCATATTTGGCCTCGAACAACAAGGTACCACCGGTCGGTATAACTTGTGCACTCAGCGGTGTTACCTTAGGTGGTTTCAATACCTCCAGTGGTGCCTCTTCGACGCGGCTAAGTATGTTGGCATTGCCAATGGCACGTCCGAAATCGTTTTGCGCTTGCACGGAGTATGTGATCGCTTCATTCGGTTTTGGATTTATGACCTCCAAAGCAACATCGCCCGTCTCTTCATTGTAGAATGTCTGTACAGTTTCGCTCGGTATGACCTCTTCTGTGCCACGATACCATTTCACTTGTGGCATTGGCTTGCCGACGACTTGACACGTAACAGTGACTCTCAACAATTCGGGTTCCTTCTCTTCGGTGAACTCGATTTTGAGCGGTTTTGTGAATTGTGGTGCAATGCCTTGTTCTTTTTCTAGAGTTTTGAATATTTCAAGAGCAGGTAAATTATGTTTTAATTACAAATATATTGAGTGTATTGTACATAGAGTAGTGTAAAAGTGTGTTGTTGTGCGTATATAAATTATGAGGACACATTACAATAGATAGATATATTTGTACATAAGAATTATTAGATGGGCTTTCAGTATAGAGTTACGTTACAATACCTATGTGTATGATAGAGAAAGAAAATGTACTCCAAAGCCACTGCAAACAGTTACATATAATTCCGTAAGTCATACGGAAACGTATCTCAAGCTCGTACCATTCTCTAATTTCGCACTTCCCCCACACGTAGACCCCGTACTCACCCAAAAAGATGTTGGCACGACTCGTTGCTACGCCGGCTTCGTTGCGCGCTTCGCAAGTGTATACGCCCACATCGCTGGGCGTGACCTTAGCTATCTTCAATTTGGCTACATCTTCCACTACCGTAATTTCGTATTTCTCCGAAGCGAATAAGAGCACATCGTTGAAATACCAGCTGATTTCTGGGAATGGTGTGCCCTCAATCTTACACTCCAGCTCTGTGGGCTTTTCGGGTGTGCACATAACCGGCCGTAACTTTTCGGTAATACGTGGCGGTTTGATTTCCTTCTTCTTCTTGCGCACCAATTTACGCTCTTGCCGTTGCACTTCGGAAGTTGTGGTCTCTTCCTTTTGTGGCACGTTTTGATCCTCGATCAATTCTTCGTCGGGCAACATATCGATACCCTCTTGTATGCGCTTTTGCGTGATTAGCTCAAGCTCGGGTAATGGTTGACTGTCGTCCAAGATGATACGCCGCGTTTCTTTCTTAACAATATTTGATGTAACTTTCATGTCGATACCGCGTCGCACATCATCAACATCGAGCTCGATCAATTGCTCTGTAGTTATGAATTGTGGTCGGTTGTCTTCAGTCTTTTTAAGTGTAATTGTCTTTTGTGAGACTTCTTGTGAAGTTTCTTGCGTTATGATCTCTTCAGCTTCAAGATCCACAATTTCGGCTTCAAGTAACTGTGGTTGATCTTCGAAAGATGCATCCTTTAGTCGCTTTGTGCGTTTCTTATGTGCCTTTTGTTTTGTGGTGATTACATCTTCTGTTGGCACGACCTCCTCTTCAGGTAAGACCTCTTCAGAGACGGCAACTTCTTTGATTTCGTCAATCGGTATTTCATCTACTTGATCTTCTTCGGTGATTGGTTCATTGAATGGTTCAGCGATTTCTTCAGTAATTTCATCAACTGATGGTGTTGCCTTTTGTAATTTCGGTTTCTTCTTCTTTTCTTTCTTTGGCTTCTCCTTTTGTGGCTTGGTCTCGTCTTCGACTGGGATGGGAGTGATTTCAAGTTCTTCCTCCTCGGGTTGTGGTCGTTCTTTAGGCGCCAATTTAGGCGCTGATACTTCTTTAATTGGTTGCACTGGTTCTTCTTTCGGTTTTTGTGGTATTGGCTTGAGTTTGACTTCCTCTGGTTGTTCTTCGGCTAGTGGTCTTCTCTTACCTGTAGGCAATTGTTTTTCTTCAATGGGTTCTTCGACAGGCTTCTTCTTTTCGCCACGTTTCCAAGGTACTTGCGGTTGTGGTTCCTCCACAATAGGTTCTTTTTCAATATCATAATGCTCAGCTTCTTCAAGTTGCACTGGCTCTGCATCTGGTATTTCTGGTAATTCCTCTGCCTTTGGCTTCTTAACATGCTTTGTTTTTTTCTTTTCTTCAACTATGATTTCTTCTGCTGGTTTCTCGACATGCTGCAACACTACTTCTTCGAGCTGCTGCTCTTCTGGCACCTGTTCGGGACGTCTTACAGGCTTAAGTTTTACCTCCTCGATGGTTTGTTCTTCTGGTAAAGGCTTTTTAACTTTTCTTATTGGTTTCAGTGAAACTTCTTCCACCCTTTCTTCTACTGGTACTGGTTTAGCTTTCCGTTTGGGTTGAGGTACAACCTCTGCTGTTTCTACATCTTCTTCGATTGGTTGCTCTTCAGTTTCTGGAGCAGGTTCTACGATTTCTTCTTCTTCCTCTTCTACTTCTTCGATGGGTTGTTCGACTTCCTCTTCCTCGTCTGCCTCAGCTGTCTTTTTCTTGGGCTTCTTCTTCTTGACACGTTTCTTCGTGACTTCTTCGATGACTTCTACGCCGACTTTTTCAGGAACCTCTTCATGAGTTTCCACCTCTGTGGGCTGCTGTAGATCTTCAGCAACTACATGTTTCTTAAATGGTTTGAGTGTGACTTCTTCTGGTTTCTCTTGCTCTGGTTTCGGTAACTGTTTGCGTGGTACCGGTTTAAGTGTCACCTTTTCTACATGTTCAGGCTCTTGTGGTTTGATCTCTTTACGTTTGATCGGTACCTTTTCTTCTGGCACTGGTTCTTCTGGCACAGGTTCTTCTGGCTGTATTTCTTCTTCTTCCTCCTCAGGCTGAATTTCTTCAACATCGTCGGCAATTTTCTCCTTCTTAGGTTTTTTCACCTTTTTGACTTTACGTTTCTCTTCTTCAACGGTTTCTTCTACAATACTGACATCTTCAACAACTTCTTCTGGAGTTTCCGTAACTTCAATTTCTTCTGGCTTCTCTTTTGGTTTCTTGACTTTCTTAGTTTTGATTTTCTCCGCCATTTCTGTTGTCTCTTCTATCGTTTTGCCTTCGTCAATTGTTGGTTGTGTCTTTTCGGGCACTTCTTCAATAACTTCTTCTTCAACCGTTGGTGCTATGTCTTCAGTTTGTACTACCTCAGTCACGCTTGGGCGTTTCTTAATTTTCTTAACCTTCTTTTTCTCAACAACTTCTTTTTCTTGTACTTCTTCTTTCTGAGTTTCGACAATTTCAACTTGTTCAGCCTTTGGTTTTTTCTTACCACGTTCCCACAGTACAGGCTTCTCTTCTGGCTGCTCTGGTATGGGCTCCTCGATTACATCAATCACTTCTTCTTTTGTTTGTGGTACGGGAATATCTTCTACCTTCTCTTCTGTATGCTTAATAGGCTTCTTTTTCTTACCACGTTCCCATATAACAGGTTGCGGTTGTTCTTCAACTTGAGCTGTTTCCTTGGTTATTTCATCTACAGCTTCTTCGTATGCTTTCGTTGGTTCTTGTTGCTTTTCTTCAGCGATTTGTGCTGGCTGCGGACGTCTTGTTGGTTTTAATAGTACTTCTTCCGCCTTTGGCGTTTCTTTGGGTTTCTGCCTTGGTGTAGGTTTAAGCACCACTTGTTCCATTTTTTCTGGCTCTTGTGGAATAATTTTACGCGCAGCCTTCTTTTTAGTTTCCTCAACAACGGTGACTTCTTCCGAAATGTGTTTTTCTACCTTTTGTTCAACCTCTTCCTCCTTTTCCTCTATAGGTTTGATAGGTTTCTTCTTACCACGCTCCCATAAGACCGGTTGTTGCTCTGGTTGCTGTGGTTTTGGTTCTTCAGGAAGTTCATCAACTGCTTCTTCGTATGCTTTCGTTGATTGCTGTTGGTCTTCTTCCGTAGCGTGTGTTGGTTGTGGTCGCTTGGCGGGTTTAAGTGGCCATTCCTCGGCTTTGGGGGCATCTCTTGGTTTTTGTCGCGGTGTTGGCTTAAGCACCACTTGTTCCACCTTTTCTTCTTGCTCTTTTGGTATAACCTTACGTGTAACTTTCTTAATCTCCTCTACCACAGTTTGTTGCTCAATAGTTTGCTCTTGTTGTTCAACTTGCTCTACTATTGCTGGTTGCACGTTAGGCTTCTTCTTGCCGCGTTCCCACAATACAGGTTGAGGCTGTTCTGCAGGTTGCTCTGGAAGTTCATCCACAGTCTCTTCATAAGTTTTCACTGGTTGTTCAGAAAATACCTCTTCAACCTTAGTGGGCTTCTTCTTTCCACGTTCCCACAATACGGGTTCGGGTGCAACCGGCTGTTGCGGTACTACCTCTTCCTGAAGTGTATCCTCAGCGTGCTCGTATGCTTTGGTCGGTTGTTCTTCCACAACATGTGTAGCTTGCGTGCGTTTCAAGGTTTGTGAGTGCACTTCTTCAGTCTTCTGTGTTATCTTCGGACGTGGGCGTGGTGTGGGCTTGAGCACAACTTGCTCCATTTTCTGTTCAGGCTCACGTGGCGCAACTGCTTTACGTACGCTGGTCTTCTTGGTTTCTTCAGCAAATTCCCTTTGTTCGCTTATTTGTTGCTGTTCCACGAATTGTTGTTGTACTTCTTCAGTGGCTTGTTGTATTTCAGTGATTTGCTGTTGTTGTGTTGTTGTTTTCTTTCTACCACGTTCCCACATTACTGGTGTTGGCTTTTCTGTTGGTTTTACTGGCACTGGCTCTTCAGGCAGCACATCCACTGCTTCCTCATAAGTCTTAGGCTGCTCTGGATATTGCTTAGTGGGTTGTGGTGTTTGAGATTGTGCCTGCTGAGGTTGTGGCTTCTTCCTACCACGATCCCATAGGGTCGGTTGCGATTGTGCAAATTGCTGTTCCTCCGTATCTACTCGTTGTTGCAATGACAACCTCGTGGAATCCTCAATTTGTTCGAATTCTTGCACTTGTCGCTGTTGACGCCATTCTACAGCCTTCTCTTCTTGTATACGCTTCATCATTTGCAGATGCTCGTATTCTTCGATGCTCATCATCTTCGAATCCTCGACGCTGGTGTATTTTTGTTGTTGCAAGCTTTGCTCGAACTTTTCCTGGGTCGTAACACCAGTCTTCAGTATTGAAGTATCCTCCATCGAGGTGAGTGGCTGCAATGCGGGTACTTTACGTCCTTGGCGCCAATTTACAGCTTGTTGCTGTTGAATAATGCGTTGTGCTTCCAGTTTTTCACGTTCAGCAACACTCAGCAAGTTAATGTCTTCACTTATGATATACTGTTGTTTGTGTACCTCATTGACATCTTCATACTGTTGCAATTGCTCTTTGCGTACCACCTTCTGTATGGAGCCCTTAGAGCTCTCATCGACCATCATTGAGACAGTGCTTTGTGTTGTGTCACTTATTTCCTGTGTAGTTGCGGTCTGCGTCGGCAGCGGACGCAATTCTACTTCTTCAATTTTGAACTTCTCAATTTGATTAGTAACACGTTGTACACTCTTCAAATGTTGTCGCATTTCCTTCCATGGTATGGCATCTTCCTTTTGATGTTTCGTTATCAACTTCTCGATTTGTTCCGTCATCTCGTTGATTTCAATGCTCTCCATGCTACGTAGTCGCTGTATCTCTTTGGTACGTTCAATTTGTTCTTGTTGTTCTTGCGCCTGTTGTGATACTCTCTTATCTGTCACTATTGGTTGTTCGATTGGTCGCAGATACACTTCATCCAAATCGAATTTGTCCAATTGTTTTTGCACACTTTCGACATGTTTCAATTTATCACGCATTACGATCCATGGAATGGCTTCCTTTTCAGTCTTACCAGCGATGATTTGATCGAGTGTTGCGCCGATACCCATCAAACCTTGATTACGTTGTTCCTTAATGGATTTGAGTTCAACCTTAGCGGCTTCCAATTTTGGAATGACTTTCTTTTCGATTGGTGTCGGTTTCAGACTTATCGTTTCCTCTTTCCATGATTTAACTGGTTCCGGTTTGTAACCGGGGAAGAAGGGTTGCTTATCTAGCGAACGACCACGTCGTGGTCGCGATGATTTACGCCAGGGTACAATATTTGATTGTGGCTGCAATGATTTACTGCGAGGTTTCTTCGTACGTGGACGCCCCTGATGTGGTGCTTGCCCATTGATAGCCAAATATTGGCCATACTGTGGTGCGCCGGGCTGTTGAGCATGTGGAGACTCAGGTGAGCTGTCTTCTTTGCCTGAGGATGAGGTCTCATCTTCCACGGAATCAATTGGACGTAACTGGAAGGCCGAAATGCGTCGCTCTAAGAAATTTACAATGAATTAATAAAATGCGCTGCAAAGTGGGTTCACTTTGTAATAATTTAAATAAGCCTGTGGTCGAAGCAAGTCCATGTCTACCGTCTAAAAATTTCATTTATTGCGCGGTTTTAAAAGCAAAGGCAATGTAGAAAGCTGAATGCAAAGCGGTTGGTTTTCTAATTCAGCAGGAAGTGAGTACATACCAGTTTTGATGATTTCTTTCCATCTTGTTTTATACGTGAGGGTTTTTTAGGTCTTTGTGTTATAAGATTTGTGTTCAAGTTTAGAAACTGAGAAGCGATATATAAAAAATATTATATAAATCATCATAAATAAGGACCGAAAAATTGAATAGCTTTGTGACTTGATTACTATCTGTCGACTTTCGGTACTAAGGTCTTTATTTCATTGCTTTGGACCACGGATGAGATTTCGTGTGATTTTTATACTCTCGCAACAATGTTGCTAAAGAGAGTATTATAGTTTTGTTCACATAACGGTTGTTTGTAAGTCCTAAAACTAAAAGAGTCAGATATAGGGTTATATATACCAAAATGATCAGGGTGACGAGTAGAGTTGAAATCCGGATGTCTGTCTGTCCGTCCGTCCGTGCAAGCTGTAACTTGAGTAAAAATTGAGATATCACGATGAAACTACTCGCATTTCTTGGCTCCATAAGAAGGTTCATTTCGAAGATGGGCAAAATCGGCCCACTGCCACGCCCACAAAATGGCGATAACCGAAAACCTATAAAGTGTCATAACTAAGCCATAAATAAAGATATTAAAGTGAAATTTGGCAAAAAGGATCGCATTAGAGAGGGGCATATTTGGCCGTAATTTTTTGGAAAAGTGGGCGTGGCCCCGCCCCCTACTAAGTTTTTTGTACATATCTTGGAAACTGCTACAGCTATGTCAACCAAACTTTATAAAGTCGTTTCCTTCAGGCATTTTCATATACAGCTAAAAAATGGAAGAAATCGGATAATAACCACGCCCACCTCCCATACAAAGGTTATGTTGAAAATCACTAAAAGTGTGTTAACCGACTAACGAAAAACCTCAAAAACATTAAATTTGACGGAAGAAATGGCAGAAGGAAGCTGCACCCAGGCTTCTTTTAAAAATTGAAAATGGGCGTGGCGACGCCCACTTATGGGCCAAAAACCATATCTCAGGAACTACTCGACCGATTTCAATAAAATTCGGTATGTAATATTTTCTTAACACCCTGATGACATGTACGATGGGTTAAATCGGTTCACAACCACGCCTTCTTCCAATATAACGCTATTTTGAATTCCATCTGATGCCTTCTCTGTATAATATATACATTAGGAACCAATGATGATAGTGGAATAAAACTTTACACAAATACGGTATTTGAGCTGAGGTATCCCTTGTGGAAAAATTGTCGTGATCGGACTATAACTTTTCAATGCAATTAAAATAAATGAAAATACAATTCAATACTCAAGTACACAAATTGATCTAATCTAATTAATTTACAGCAAAATAAAAAAAAATATGTAAATGACGGATAAAGAAATCTCGATTATCACTTTATCTTGCGAGAGTATAAAATGTTCGGTGACACCCGAATTTAGCCCTTCCTTACTTGTTAAAATTAAGATTTATGTCCGCTGTGACTGTAACGGTTTGAGTGGTTAACTTATATTTGAAGGATCATGGGTTAAAAGTCTAATATTGAGCTATAAATGCATTACTTGAAGAAGTTTGTTAAACTGTTCATTAGTCATACGAGGGTGGACTTCATATGTTTCCATTTATCACATTCCAACAAGAAAATTAGCTTACTGAAAGACTTCTGCAAAATTTTAGAATGAATTTTAGAAAAATTTTATATGAAGAATGGTTTCAAGTAAAAACAATTCTAGAACATTTATCAATTAAAGTTTTCTAATGACATGGACCTTGAAAAGCCGTCATTTCGAACCGTTTTTCGGTGCTTGAGACGTCAGGCAATTACCGAAGTTGAAAGTAGTTTAGTATATCAGCTATAAAAATGCAGAAAATATCAAAAGATATACTACGGGTTTTGAGTTTCTTAGAGGGACAACTGTAAATCATAATTCAAATATGAAGTTAATAAAAACTGTATTGTTGAAAAGAACGCTGCTCAGTAGTCCCTTATACACATAACTACCTTTACTATACACATTTACTTATATTTTATATTACTGGCCATATTAATTAAAGCCTCATTTTACATGCCTGTAAACAATTCCGCCAGTGATCGTTTGTTAAGTGGCGAAGGCTGTTTAGTGCCCTCTTAATATTAAAGCCACAAATTTCTTTAGAAATACATAAATATGTATAATTATATGCCACAATATAAAAAAATATAGTATGCATATAAATATGTACATATACTACTTAAATCCCCCGCGTCATTTTACTGAATGGGCGTATTAAAGGTATTTTAAAAACTATAAATATTCATTCTGACAAGTTTTATCCAATTTATAGTCGCATTTATATTCGGAAGATTATTAATGGATATTTTGGTTTTAGTTGTTTTCCTCTCTTAAAATTGTTTTTATAAAATATATTTTTGGTCGGCAATTTACTTTCCATGACTAAACGCTTAAGAATGTATAGGTGTAAACAAAAACACTTAGGGTTCTCTACCTATATGATATAAAAGCTGAACTTTAAGTTTAAGTTATTTAGATAAACCTTATTATTGCGTCTTTAATGACAAAAAGAAACCATGACTTTAACCGTGGCTTTTATGCCTCGTATTTAGTTGAATATTTAAAGCCCCACTGTGATGTATTATTTCCTGGGCGCTATTTTAGTTATTGATAAATTAAGTTTTTGACGATTTGTGTTCAAGCTATTAGAAATAATTCATTTAAAGAGTGCGGAGTAATATATTCAATATGTTTCAAGTAACGTTTATTAACTACTTCAAAGTGAGACTTTATATACCAAGCTTACTTTACTTCTAAAGTCATAATAACCTATATTGCATTATGGCAAAAATTCTAAAGTACAATGAGTTTAATGATGGCGTAAGTGCGGCCCCTTGCGGTCAAGCGGTCCTGGGTCTCGCTACCAAGCAACCAAAAACCGAATTTCAAAAATTCAAAGTATTTCACGATTCCTTTCGAATCTTTCATTTTTAGCGAAATCGTTATTTAATAAGTATGTTCTATTCCAAAGAGAACTCAACTGGTTTTAACTAACTTAGTTTTTTTCCTAATTCGATGCATATATAGTAATATCTAACCTTTTAAGTTTGCAAGATATTTGGACTAGCATTTTATATTTTCAATTGAAAATATTGTATAAGTGTGTCCGGGAATCTACTTCATCTTCCATATAAGTTACTGCTACGACACTACCAGTTATACTGTGTCCAAAAGTACTTATTTGGACAATTAAGAGAATATCGGTAATTTAACAACTTATTGTCCCTAATGTGCCATACAAAGGAGCAGTTAACTAATTGAGTCAATTAACCAAATTGAGTTAATTGACTAATCGAGGCAATTAACAAATTGAGTTAATGTACCAATCGAATCAATTAACCAATTGAGTCAATAAACTAATTGAGTTAATAAATAATTAATTAATAAATTAACTCAATTGGTTAATTGACTAAATTTGTTAATTGTTCAATTAGTTTATGATTTATGCAAAAAAAAAAAAAAAAAAAAAAAAAAANAAAAAAAAAAAAAAAAAAAAAAAAGATTAACATAATGATAATTTTGAAACCAGTTTGCATGGCGATTTGGATCCTCTTGTAGACATACTTCTAAATAATTAAATGTTGAAAATATGAAAAAAAATCATTTTGTTTTCTAGACAATAATTCAAGTTCAAAAAAAGTCCATTTGAAACATGTAATAAATATATATTTTTAAGAAACCAAATTCGAACTGTTTTTAGAAAGTAATCAAAACAATTTGTTTAAGCTTAATTGAGTACGTCGAGTCAATTAACAGTTTAATTGACATTTTTGAACACGATGTTAGAGTTGTGGGCTTAATAGTTGTCTAAACACTTTTTATCGGCAGATTCTATAAGGTCTGGTCAAAGTCGTGGGAGTAAATTGAAAGATTTGGCTTAGGTGCCTTTTTTTTCTCCAAGCTAAAATATTTGCTAGTAGGGATGGGTAATATTCTATTAGAGTTTATAGATTAACAGCTCTTATGATTCGACACAACACATTTTGAGTTTATGAGCATCGAACAATTTATCAATATAGTGAAGAGGGCTAAAAACATGATCCGAAAAACCCTAAATTTCCTGCAGGCACTCAAGGCCAACTCAGCCGAGACTTATAAAAAAGTATTGAAAATTGTACTAAGCGATGGCATGCTTATTTAGTGTCGGGAGCATATTTTGAAATAATAAAATGATAAAGATTTAACTGAAAATATTTTTTTGCCAGACTGGGTCAAATTTGATCAGATGAGATATAACATTTTCCTAAAAAAAAACATATTTAATTAAGTAGAGTTATTGCTTTTTTGATCACAACTAGCTGTGTTATTTATCAAATCTGTTAATCTACATATGCTTGTATGTATATATATTTGTAGTTCTATAGCATCATATGAAAATATGAGAATTCACCGACTATTTTTCGCATAGTTTAAGGTGAAAGCTTTTCAGCACTAATTAAATGAATAATTTCTAAAATTCTCTACTTTGAGCTGCCCACCTATTAAGTGTGTAGGTATGTGTTCGTATTGATTTATACGATTTATACATTTATATTTATATACGCTCGTATAAATGTATATATTTAACACTTAATTTGATTTAATTTTGTTTATTAATAATAATTGTAGCGAGAAATATGTGTATGTACATATGTACATATATTATATTTATATATTTGCATATATTTAGATATTAATATTTGCACACGCCTGTGACTTCATCACACACAACTGTTTTTATGTAGAAAAATCTATATTGTCTGCCCGTAAGCAAGCATAAATTAAGTTTATATGCATGTATACATGAATGTATATATATTTGTAGTTTTATTAAATACATACATATAAAAGGTACCTGAACGGGCGCAAAAATAGCAACGTGACTCTCATCATTTGCTTCCTTTTTTGTTTTTTTATTAAAAAGCAGCATTTCGAAAAATCGTTTTATGCAGATTTTTATGTATATACTATGTATGTATGTATATTAGGGTGCCCGTTATTTTTCAACATCTAAGATCCAACGTAAACAAGGTCCTTATTTTCAATTTAAACCGTGTCTAGATCATTTTATATTTTTCATATTTTATATTTATATTATTCTATATGGAAATTTTTAAAGTTTTGTAATAAATTTTTTCCTCCAACGAAAATAAATTTACCGCCCTACAAAGAAGGTTTTGATAATTTTTTTTTATAAAAAGCATTCCTTTAGAAGCATACGCCGTTAATTTATGTACTAAATAAGCTGTATTTTTATAGTACACCATGCCGTATGAGTAACGCAGAATGTAAAAATCACAATTGATCACAGCACAACTAATTTATAACTATAACTGCGTATAATTTCTAAAGGAGTAGTTTTATGGAGAAAATGATATGGACCTTTTTTGTAGAATAAATAATTTTGTTCTCAACTATCATTTACTGAAGTTTCTAGGTTTACTTGATTAATGCGAAAAATCAAAAAACGTTTATGTTTAAATGGAAAATGAAGCGCTTATTTACGTTGAATTCTTGTTTTTAGAACAAAAACTGAAAATTCAGTTGGCATTTGAAAAATGAACTTTTTTGGAAGGTTATGAACATAACATATATGCATATATATTTTATGTATTTTGTACAGTCATCCCAGGTGAGACATTAGTACTAGTACTAAAATTAACTATGAGACATAATTATTGCTTTTTGCAGAGTTATTTGTTGGTGCGTGTCATATTTAGCTATATATTTTATGTGTACAATGTATAATTTTAAATATATTCGCTATTAGTTGGTTATGTGTATATACATATGTCTGTATATAAATTTATATTTTTTTCATAGAAATTATACACTCATCGTCACAGGTGGTCAATATAGCAAAAGCATATGGGGTGAGTTGAAATTATAATATATATTCTTATATATATATGTATATATACATGCACACACATATATATGTCTCTTAAGTTTTGCACGCTTATAATTATTTGTCTGATTCATAAACGTACATATTTATGCAGTTTTCAAATATTTTTTAGAGTGCAAATGTATATATGTACCCTACAAATTTCTCTATAGATATATATTGTTATATGCAGACATATATATATTTTCTATGATTTGTTGGCAACAACTAATTATTCCTAAATGCATTACATATTTCCTCTTTCATGGCGAAAATTATGAATTTGCCATGTAATTTTTGCTTTTTTCTCTTAAAAATATGTAAACATTGATGTGTTATTAGCCACATATGCATTCAAGTTCATTTTGTTTGACAGTTGATCTTCACACTTCTAAATTTTTGTATGAAGTGGAAAAAATCTTAATAATGTTGCTTTTAAGCGCTTTCGAAGTGCAAAATTCATAGTCTATAATTTAGCTGTTTTAACCTTAAAGAATTTTTTTTAATTAGATGTGTCAGGTGAGCACACATATATAAATACATACATACATAGTTTTTCAGATATAAATTTCTAGAGCGGATTTGTAGCCACTTGCCTTGATGGATGTATGCTCTTTTATAGCTTTTCATCATCATAAGCTTAAGTATACAATTTTTTATATAAACAGAAAAATATTGGATTGAAAATAGTGAATTTTTTGTATAATATAAATTTA
>NW_017536163.1:371398-376738 GCF_001853355.1 Bactrocera latifrons | reverse complement strand
ATCTGAATAAAAGGTTTTCAAATTAAATTTTGAAAAAAAAAAAAAAATTGAAAGCGGTTTTGTTTTCGTCTTTCATACAAATATTCAGCTCTACCAGCAAATTTTTTTCAACTAATTTTCGAAAAAGAAAGCTATGTACCTATGAGCCTGTTTATAGATTTATTCAGAAACCTTTTCCATCTCAGCAACATCGTAATGGATCGTTTATTAAATAAGCACTAACCGAATTACTACTAATATGCTGGCATATTGAAAAAAATGTAAAGAAAACTCAAAAGCTTCCTTTTTTTATATATATTTTTTCATCTTCTTTCCTAGGAGTTTAACATACATAAATTTCTTCTGAACTCATTCACTGTAATTTTTCGGAATGCCTGAAAAGTTCACATACACTACAGAAATCACTTCTGTAATGCAATTTCGTAGGCTAAACAAACAAATGCTTACTTTATTCATCGCACGCTCCATGAAGAAATCACACATCTTGCTTGCAACATGTTGCGCTATTGCTACAGTTATGTGGTATGTGTTAATCTCTGCATTTTTAATCTACAAATTGCACTAAACTTTGCTGCTCGGAAGATATTTAATTTGGTATTTCCTGCTCAAAATATTAGCAACGCAAAGTTAACTTCATGGACTGCTGTTTCCTTGCCTAAATTTTAAAAATAATTCATTGACCCCATTTGTAGCTTGAAATATTGCCCGTTGCTACAGAATGCAATAAGGTATTAACATACTCACTAAGTACCATGTAGGCAAGAAATAATGTTGAAATTTGTTCCCTGTAGGAAAATATTTTAAGCGAAAATTGTGACCTCTAGGAAAATTTTATGGTTGAAGTTTGAGTAGTTTTGTGCTAAAATCTAATGACTTAGAAGTTTTGATGAGTTTGAAAGTAAAAAATTAGATGCAAGACTCCACTTCTTATACTTAGAAATTTTTGTAAAATATTTTTGTAAATACTTCTGTACTAAAATTTCACCTGTGAAATATATAGATAGGTAGATAGTAAAATTGAGGTTTTGCACTGCAACGGTCTATTGTGCCCTTCCACATATCACATATGACCAGTCTGCTCAGTCTGCTTCTGTTTTGCTTTGCAATCCAGAATAATATTGTAGGGTTTAATGATATCGCAAAACCGGCAGTTTGCGCAAGAGGCTACCCCTTTTTGCGCAAGCGCGTCTTGAGCTTGCAATGCCCTATATAGAGCCCTATATAGAGGAATTTGTCCGGGAGGAGTTTTATCATTTCCTTAAACCTTGTGAGGCTGTACGCTCCCAGAAGCAGATGCTTTAAAATAATTTTGGAGAAGAAATGGGTTGAAAACTTCACAGCAAGAAAAAAAAAATATATATATATATTAAAAATATATATTAAAAAAATATATATACATATATGTATGCATATATGTACATAAAACAATTTTTGTACGAAAATTGTATGAAGAGAGAACCTCTAGACGTGAACCAAAAATTGCCTGTCGACCCTTTCATACGTATGTAATTAACTACTTAGGTACATATATACATTTGTACATTTACAAAACGCACAAAAGCTCATTTTATGTGCTCGTTTGCTCCAATTCTAACATAAACATTTCACACAAGTTTTGAAGTTTCTAAAAG
Source organism: Bactrocera latifrons (assembly GCF_001853355.1). NCBI lineage: Eukaryota > Metazoa > Arthropoda > Insecta > Diptera > Tephritidae > Bactrocera > Bactrocera latifrons. Next base: position 375,107 of record NW_017536163.1, on the reverse strand, counting down.
CAGCATCCCAGATCCCATCATATTATTTATTCCAATTTCATTTCCCCTTGTCGGTTGTCTGGCATAAGAAATGTTGCGTTTTCCCTTCACTTCCCTTTGGGTTCATTTAAAATACATTGACCCCGTTCGTTTTGAAATTGTTTTTGACAAAACAAAACAATGAAAATATGAGTAATTGGTCTGTTTTCACGGTCTAAAAATAATATTGTCCAGGTGCTCCATTGTTTGCCTCTGTTTTTCGAAGCTGTTTTTTGAGATTTTTGTGCAAAATAGCACATATCCATTGTAGCATGTTGAGTTGCTGTTATTGTAACTAAACAATATTCATTAGAACTAAACTAAATATTTTAACAATTTTTACAAATTTTTTCCGGCAACTCAAACAAAATTTTAGTTAATTGTTCAGCTCAGAAAAGGATATAAAAACATTGCAAAACTCTGAAGCTAATAGCTCTGAAGTTCGAGAACTTTCGAGCGAACGAAAGGAAAGCTGCCCTCGCAGTCAGAGAGGGGAAAAGAGAATAGTTCAATTTAACTGAAATCTAATTTTACTGAAAAGCTATAACCTTTTCAATGATTTGATCTATATTTTGCAACCTTGTGCAAAACTTATCCCAACTCATTTCACTGTCCACCTCACTCTTCAAAATACCGTCTATGTATTATAAAAAGGTTTATTTGATTAGAGAGCGATGAGAAATCATAAAAGTTAGTGGTTTTCTGAGCCAGAGACTCTATATCTTTGCAAAAAAGTGTTCAAACCTCATACCTATCTCAGAAAATCACTCAGTCGCGTCCAGAATAAACCTGGTTATATAATCCAAAAGGCACTGCCAACTCGTTAGCATTTTCAAAAACTGCTGAGAAAGTGTTTTACACCGTTCTAAGGACTATGACTGGAAATAAATGTAAATAGCTAGAAGAGTCGCTCGCTTTTTCATCTTACAGCTGTAACTTTCTTGAAAAATTGTATTATTTAAATCGTTGAAATTATTGTAGAAGTATTTCACGAACACAAGCTTTTGAGTGTCACAAAGTTCAAGTATTCAGTGAAAATCGTGAGGTCTTCGGAGAATTGTCTCTTGCTAGTCATCAAGTCATCCTTCCAGCCCTGTTAATTTTGATATCATTGCAAAGAATTAAACAAGTATTGCTTATAAATTGTCGTATTGGCATCACAGAGATAGAGGGGATCTCAACATCTATTAAGGATCGACTCAGCCATTTTAGTTATCTACTATGGATCGACCGAACCATTTTGGTTGATGTTTTGGATATGAAGCGTGTAAATGCTTTACACAGTAGCTAAGGCATCATGGTGACGTGACGTATGGTTATGATTATGACGTCGAAAGAAACTAACATTTTAGCGAATGGCGCTCCGAAAATGAGCCGAAACAAAAAAAAAAAAAAAAAAAAAATTGAAAACCGCTGAAGGTAGTGAAGGTCATCCTTGTTATAAGTCTATGGCCAATAGGCTCAGGTGCCTAGTTTGAACACCATAATAAAGATATGTATTAAAATACTTAAAATGTTTTTGTTTTTTGTCAGTAGGGGTGAAATTATATTTAATACGCTTGAGATTGGTTGTATTTGCAATGATATCACGTTTCGTCGACATATGTAGATCTAAAATTTCAGTTAACTTTTCTTTTATACAGTTATATTAGATAACTCTGAGTGTGATCCTAGTTATTCTGAGATGTATTTACAGATTTATATTGGTTAATGATAGCATAAGTTTAAAGTACCAGTTCATTCGGTATATCATGTAGATTATAGCTGATATAAACTCTACATAATAAAGTAGAATATATAGTTTAGATTAACACCTCATCTCTAGATACTAATAAGCCGCCAACAATCAATTGGTGTCACAGAGAAAGTTGAATCATTCTGTATTTAGACTACGGTGTATATACTAGCTGATAGCAAAAGTGCTTGCATATCCTCGCATATTTTAAAGCAACACCTCATCTATATATGTATCGTCGTTATATAGATTACTAACCACATTTAAAAGCATACTAAAATAAATTTAATTAAATATATGTACATACGCTAAAAAAAGGTCAGTAAAAACAAATGATGCATTCAAAGCCAATTTGGCCATTAAGTGAGTGCGTCACAGACTATATCGGAAGAACTGATCATCAGCTGCCACACAAGGCAGCCACATGTACTATGTATTTATGCATATATTTGTACATACATACATGTGTATGCGCTCATAGGTGAAAACAAATCGAAAGGGAATTGATGCTCTATATGCGCAATTATTTGGGTTTTCTTCGAGATAACTCGGTGATGAGTTTTCATTGACGAAAATATGTTATTCTGCATGTCAAGAACGTTAATTGAAATTGGCAGTGTACCATGTGCGCTTACTTGTAAACCACGAAAATAACCAAAAAAAAAAAAAAATAAATAAATAAATAAATACTCGAAAAAAATATATTTATTTTTTAATTTAAAATGAAAAAATAGATATTAGAAGCAAATTTATAGAATAATCAAAGAAAAATAAATAGAAAGATATTTAAAACAAATAATAAAAAGAGAAGAATTTAAAGAAAAAAATTTAAAAAGAAATTGAAAACAATGACAACAATTGCTCATGACTGCCTGATCGAGGAATTAACAGATTGCTTACGAAGATGGACAGCTCAAGATGAACGAATGAAATATGGCATTTTGAGGCACGTTGCGCTTATATGATAGGTAAATGATTATAAATACATGCGCTATACACATATTTATGTATATCTTTATTTAAATTTTTTCCTCAAGAATTTTTAATGATGCTGACATTTGCCGAAGGACGAAGTCAATAAAGCACACCGCAGCGTTCATGGCAGGCACGTAAGCTATGCATACAGGGGTATATACTACATATATGCATGGCATATATAGTATATATATTATATTTTTATAAATATGTATATTGCATTACTGTATTTCTCATCACCTGGCATACATACATACATATGCAGAAGGTGTGTCGCCTTGCATACCGAAATGTTGCTAACGCGCTTCTCTATATTTATACGTATGCGCAACATGTTGCCGAACGTGTGTGTTGCCAGCCGATTGCAGTGATGTTGCTCACGAGCGCAAAAGCTGCGCGAACAAAATCGACTAAGAAAAATTCAAATTTTTAGCACAGTCTTCGACGACACTTCGAAAGCGAAAGGTGTATTGTATTGAGGAAGTGTTTTTTCGGTCCAGCAAATTAATTTAGTGACGCGTTCAGACGACGAAAACTAACAACTGAGGAAAGTACCAACTTGATTTTGAGTTTGAAATTCGTTTTTCATTTTTTTCACTTACCTGGTTTGCTGTGTGCCGTGTAGCGTTAAAATATAAAGGTAGTTGACCGGTTTTTTGTTTGTTAGCTGAAAAATGGCATTTGACAGCAGCGCACAGTTTATTAAGTATAGGATACGCAGGCGTATAGTAAGCTAAAGGGTAATTTAAGGCATTTGCAAAGCTGTGAAATGATAAAATTTTTATATTTTAGAATGAAAAAGTTGTTGCTAATTTTATAGCCATGTTGTATTGTGTGATTTATTGCGTAAATTCAACGTAAATTCAAAAAACAAAAAATAAAAAAAAAAAATTATATGAAAAATCATTAAAATAAATATACATAAATGTTTGTATGTATGTATATATATATGTATATGTGTGTGTATATAAACATAAACAA
>NW_017536163.1:368909-370839 GCF_001853355.1 Bactrocera latifrons | reverse complement strand
TAGTTGCACCGTAGGCATGTCATAATGTTTAAATAAATAATTAAAAAGATAAGCTAATTAAGCTACTGGGTTCATACCCCATTTATTAATTTTTTTTTAATAATTAAATTGTAAAACAACAAGCAAAAAATTTTTGAATTCCAAACAAAAAAAATTAATTCATCGCACATTTGTAATGAAAAGTAGTATTAGTATGAAGCGTTTAGTTAAAAAAGTAATTATAAAAACTCATGCAACACTACTACAGTACAGTTATACAAAGAGAAATAGAATTTTTTTTTTCAAAACATTGTAAAAGACATTTAAGAATACACATACATATTTATGTAGGTAGTAAAGTATATAGGTAGATATGTATGTATGCATGTGATATGAGTTATACAGCGGCAAGGTAATGCATAGTAATAAACATATATAAATAAAGTAGACAGTCCAGTGTTGACAAATAGTCGTTAAAGGATTGCATTTAACTTAACTACACTTTTAGCTTAATTTTTTTTTTAATTTTCAAAAAAAAATTTTTTTTTTTAAGTATCAAAAACTCTTTTTTTCGATTTTTTTTTTATTTTTTTGCCCTCGAACTAGTCTAGCTGCGCAACATTTTGCTGCCTTAGTCAAAGTTTGAAACAATATTTTATTATACATATATTTTTTTTTATTCTTTTAGGTAATATACATTTAATTATTTTTATATTTAATTTAAAATCATTAAATACTAATTCATCTTTTTCGTTTGTCAGCGCATAGCAACAACTATACAAGGCAGTGGAGCGCATAATCAACAACACATGATCACCTCGTCTATATCGTCTATGAGCTGAGCTGGCTCGAACGCGAAAACTTAAAAATAACAAATCTTATATACACGCCATATGAATCAACCGAGGAGCAGCAGCAGCGTTTGTGCCGGTGACGAATATTGCTGACGATGACAAATGTAACAGCAAAGAATTAAAAAACATTTAACTTGTTTTTGTATTTATTTGTTTAACATTTTTTCCTCGAATTAGCTATGTGAATTAGCTATGTGCTTGAGCGCGCCTAATGCCAACTAACCATTAGTAAGTGTAGCGTCTGTAAACTATACTCAGCTAATCATACAAATAATGATTCATTAGGGTAAGTGCCAAAAGTGATTTGTTGTAACGGTCAATTATGGCGCATATTGCAACATATGCCGCCGATCTAAGCCAAATTGCCGCTCGAAAACACCAGTGAAGAGAAGCGCAGGAAGCGCAAATAAAAAATAAATTGCTCTTCCAACTATTTTTTCCTAGTTTTATTGCCTCAAATGCCGCTAAAGTATATAAGGACGCTTGAAAAATAACAATTTCTTACTATTTGTCACGATTTCTACGGTTTTTTGCCACACGGTGCATGCAAAAAATACTAAAAATACTAACTTTGTCCTATTTCGCTTTATTTATTAATATATTATTTATTTTTAAAAAATTCAACAACAAATTGAAGTTGATGGAAAACAAATAAAGTGCTGTCAGCCGACAGCGAAACGATAAATAATGTCTTTTATTGTTTTATTTTTTTCAAATTTAAACTTAAAATGCTGCGGTATTATTTTTTCCCCCATTTTTGTTTGGCAGTGTTTCAATGCACGGCGTGTCGGGCAACAACAGGTGTTGCTGGCGGGTGGCAGCGGGGCGAATGGAACGCCGGCTAAAAATACAATACACTAATCGACATAATTTCAAAATAACCAAAAGGCTAATCTCCATAAGTAGGCAACCAATGTTGTGGATTATAAAGAAAAATTAAAAATAAAAATTCTCAAAAATGAAAGTTTTCAAACATATACAAATTTGTGAAAATTAGAAAAAGAAATTGAATTTTTAAAAAGTGTAAAAATTTTGTTTTACAAATTTTTGAGATTGAAAAATATTAAAATTATCTAAAAACAAAAGAAGGAATTTCC
>NW_017536163.1:339176-368408 GCF_001853355.1 Bactrocera latifrons | reverse complement strand
ATAAGTTTTTCATTAAAAAATACAATTTTTCAAAAAGTTAAACATTTTCAAGACATTAAACATTTTCAAAAAATAAAAATTCCCAAAAAATTGTAAATTTTCAAAATATAAAAATTTCCAAAAAATTTTAAATAATTGATTTGCCGTTTTAACCGTTATCGATCAATATTCAATTTCGCACGTACGCTCAGCTACAAAGATACCTAAATACATTGTACATATGTATGTATCGACGAAGACTTTCCTATCAGCAGCCGCACACACGGCAATATGGATGAGCTAAGAATAGCAGGCGGGCGAGCATTCATTTCATTTTTAATTTGACTGCGCGCGTTACGCTACTTCATGTCAAAATTTATGTTGTTTCCACAATATGAACGCATATTTTTATGCATGACTGTACATGACTACATACAAAGCACACACGCGCACACTCACACACACACATACTATATATACCTGAGCGTATGCAACTATGTGTATTTAATGCACACTTAGCTAGTGGTTTTGTGTGTTTTGAGCTGCGGAACTGCGGAAGGAGGAGTGCAGGGGGGTGCCGCAACAACCTAAATTTTGCGCACGAAACATTTGTTCCCCTTTTGCTGATTTTTTTTTTTCAATTTTTTTTAGTGATGCACCCCGTTAGGCAGGTGTGTCCAAAATCGTGTTACAATGCATATATATGTATATGTATATATGTATATTTATATGTATACACGGCGTCTAGTCATTGTAATACTTAGTGCAACAATGCAATGGAATTTACAGTTATTGCCCGGACACTATACATTTGGCAATAATGTTTAATAATTGTTGGCAGTGTCATTAAAAATTATATGCCATTATTATTATTATATATATGTATATACCTATTATATACATACATATCTACATATGCACAAGCATCCTGCTAATATTTCAACTTATTACCAATAAAGCGCGCTGAGTGTAGCAAGCTACAAACGTGCTTATGTACAAATGTGCTTCTTTTCGAAGTAGGTCCGTGGTCCGTGTGTTCCTAAACATTGTTGATGACAGAAAAATGTTGTAGTCAGTCGCTTTGTATTTTTAATTTCTTTCATTATTATTATTGTTGTTGTTGTGTTGTTTTGTTAAAATGAATGTGCGTTTTGCGCACGGCACTAAGTAAAAATTTTCGAATTTTTAAATTTCTGCTCGCTGCCCAATTTTCTAATAAGCGCTTCACAATATCTTCTCCACATTCATAAAGAAATTATGCGTGTGTGTGCGCTAGAATTAGAATTTTTTACTTTTTAGTCTCAAATGCACGCAGTGGCCTGATATTTAGTATGTACTCGTATGTATGTATGTAAGTTTTTGACTTTTTGAGTAAAATTATAAAATGTTGCTCATACGCCCTGTACTACACTACTTGAGCAAATTAATAATTCCACAACTTATGTTTGTATGCTCATTCACTCGCCTGCTTGTGTGTTTATGCAACATTTTAATGGAAAATACAATGTGGAATCTATTGTACACATACATTCCACAATTGAGCACTTGCTGTGGCCGCGTTTGTGGCACTCAACTTTTGCTTTCCACTAAATAATCGAGCAATTTTTCATATATATTTAACTTGACAAAATTAAATTTAGTTTTTTCATTTTGATTTTCGATATTTTTTATTTTTTTGTTTTTGTCAATTGCGCACTTTTTATTATTATTATTTAAATTAGTAATAAAAATGTTTTTTTAATTTTTATATAAATTTTTTAAATTCGTTTTATGTTTTTTTTGTATAAATTTTACTTTTGCATAATAATAAGATATTAATATTTATAAAGGTAAGTGGTTGCAGAAAAATTTTCTTAATATTGTTTCAAACTTTTTACGACTAGTAATTGCGGGTATTCTTTAAAATATGTCTCATACTACTTAAAGTGAACACTTTGTTTTGAAAGTTCTTTTTTTGGGTTTGTTTTTTCTCTTCATCAACGTTTTCGGGTTTTGTTATTGTTGTTCTTATTTTGTAATTTGAATATTTTTTTCTGGATTAGCTAAGAACTCCTTTCGGTTTACGTTTTAGCCTACGTCCGTTAACGTTTTTTTTTTTGCATATGCGTTCACTATAATATTTGCTTTTCGTTTGCTTGTTTTTTGTTTGTAAATTTCTTATTAATTCAATCCTTACTTTTAACAGTCAACTTAGCTGATGACTCGACCTGTCCAGTTGATGAGGTTACGCGTACGGTGAATATGCCTGAGTCCTCCTCATAAGTTGTTCCAATAAGTAATACGGCACTGTTTCCATCGAAGATCATCTGCAATTAAAATGTAAATAGTAAATAAATAAAAAAAATTTAGGGAATACCAATATATTTCTATGTATTTGATCTAATTTAAAATCTTCTTTTTGGTACCCATATTACATTCCAGACTTAAAAATTATAAACGGGTGGCAACACCTGTCAAAAATATTTTTAGCTAAAATTATTTACAAATATATTTACTTTATTCCTCATGGTATACAATTTCGTCTACTTCAAGAAACGAAAATTTTTCACGCATGTGGGAACATTTCTTGAAAATTATTCCTAAATATATATTTTTGTTGCTCATTTGGTACAATTTCATTTATTTTTTCAATTGAAAATTTGTATCGCAGGTGGCAACACTTGTCAAATACAATTGGATCACCCTCATAATTTTAAAAAAGTGGCAAAACTTCTAAAAAATATTTTCTCCAAACATTATTCCTAAATATATTCAGTTTGTTGCTCATTTTGTACATTTTTTTTTATAATTTAATCAAATGAAAGATGTTCAGTCAGGTGGCAACATTTTTCAAATACATTTCGACAAAAGTTTATCTCAACATACAGTTTTGTGCTTTGTGTGTAATTTCATTTATTTTAGCAAACTAAACATTTTGACCGAATTTTAAACAGGTGGCAATTTCTTATAAAAATATTTATAGTATTTGTAGGTCTCTTCAGTTAAGCGTCTACAATGCGGACCACTTGTGTCCTTAATATGTTATTGAGCTAAAATTTTAAACAGATGGCAACGCCATCATAAATTTTTCCAACTCTTTTTTCCTATATCTGATTAGTTTATTATCCATACTGCGCAATTCAATCTATTTTGCCATATGAGGATTTTTGTCAGATTAAAAATTGTAAATAGGTGGCAATCCCTTTTAAAAATAGTTTTAACATTCTTAAATGTTGTTACTTTGATAGGCAATTTGTAAAAATTTGTGTTCGCAATAATTTTGATGCGATAAATTTTCAATCAAGTGGCAACCCCCTTCAAAATATTTTTTTAATATATCAGTTTTAGACTTGTTTAGTTTGTATGTATATTATCCACCGTATAATTTGATTTGTTCTACAAATGCAAGTTGTGACCTTTAGAAACTAACTCTTCCAGTTATGTAACAGCAGATTACCGAAGACTTGTAGTTTTAGAAAGGTTTTTTCTTTGCCCTAGGAGTACTGAATATTGAGGTAAAAATCCTTTCTAATATCAGACTAAATGCGTTGAGAAAATGCTCAAGTAGCGATGAGAATTAAAATGTTTAATAGACTCAGAAAAAGAGAATTTTCAAAGTCGTTATGACCATAACATTGTACGGAGCGGATTTAAGTATTTTTGGCATGTGAACTTGACATATAACCAAGAGATTTCAAGAACTAGTGAATCGAACAAGCAAATGGTATACAGATTTCCATATTTTCAGAATTTTAAGTTGTTAAAAATATTAATATATTCAGCAGAAGTATATAATAGGTTGTCAAAAAAGTCTTGCGGTATTTTTTTTTATTGAATTTTCAATTGTTCATAAACTTTGTTTTGATGACTCATGTCCAGCTCTTAACGGATGCTACGGCTGCTACTATGCCGGTCTCTTGCGACCAATTCAGCGATTTTATCGCAATTTTCGACGACAGGTCTTCCGGAGCGTGGCACATCTTCGACCACCTTTACACCAGAACCAAAATGTTGAAACCATCGTTGTGCGGTGGAAATGGAAACTGTATCCGGTCCATAAACTGCACAAATTTTATTGGCGTCTTGAGATGCATTTTTGCCTTTATCGTAGTAGCACTGTAAAATATGCCGCATTTTCTCTTTATTTTGCTCCATGTTTGCGACGCTATAACTCACGAACGACTTAAAAGAAACGACAATCAATCAAACACGTGTTAGCGCGTGAGATGAGCTTTCCAAAAAGGTATAGCATGACCCGATGCGACGAATAAAACTAGAACTACACGCTCTCAGCGCCAACTAGCGAAAATACCGCAAGACTTTTTTGACAAACTAATATAAGTTGCGGAGAATTCAAACGGGTCCACTATTTTATAGAGTTCTTAATAAGAATTTACTAGCACGTAGGTTATAATTCGCATAATTTCGGTAAGAGAATTTAAATATGTTTTTTATTAAATAAGGAGAACTGTCATATATATTTTCTGTACTTAAATTCCTTAAGAGGCCTCTGAAACTTAGAAATTTATATTCGATATTTCTCTATACTCAAAAAGAAGGATACCCCTTAATATGTTTATCTAACATTTATATACATTTATAAAGTCTATGATTTGTTTTTGTATTCATACTATCAATATAGGTTATCAAAATATGAACCATAACAAAATACTCACTTGGAAGTCAGGAGTTTCCGGTATAAGAGAACCCTCACGGAACCATTGCACACTGGTCGCCTTCACTTTACCGGTAACGGTGGTCTTGAATTGTGCTGGCATACCCTCCGACACGGAGACATCCTTCAGTGCGGTAATGGTTGGTGGGGCGTCGAGATTCTCAATTGGACGCACCTTCAATTGAGCGCTGGTCTGAATACTGCCCAGCTTATTCTCTGCGACACACTTGTAAGTGCCCTCATCCTCAGGGAAGGCTTCAGAGACCACCAGTTGATAGTATTCCCCTTGACGTGTCATTTGGAAGTAGCGCGATGGCTTCACAATATTCTCACCACGCAACCAACGTGCTGTTGGTGTGGGTTTACCCTCAATGCGACAACGGAAGATTACTTTGCTACCCTCTTCCACCGATTGACTCTTCAATTTCTCTACAATATGTGGGGGTTTCTCGCTGCCCGGTGTTGTGGGCTTATCTGGCTTAGTCGGCGATTGAACAATGCAATCGGCATCGCAACGTGCCTCACCGGCTACATTAACGGCAACACATTCATAACGGCCTGAATCTTCAGCAAATGGTTCAATAATGAGTAGTGTGTATACATTGTCCTCTTCAAGCATTTTGAATTTGATGCTTGGCTGTACCTTTTGCCCATTCTTCAACCAGTAGACATCCATCGGACGTGAGCCAGTTACCTTGGCGTCGAAACGTGCCAATTGTCCAGTGGCAACAGTGGTGCTTTGAATCACATTCACAAAGCTAGGTGGTGTTAGGCCACCCTTGCCGGCACGACGACGTTCTTCGACCACCAAATTGGCGCTGCACTTTGCAGTGCCTCCACGATTCTCTGCAATACAGGAGAATACAGCCGAGTCCTCGACGAACACTTGGCGTATGATCAGTATGGATTTGCCGCTGAAGGTGTGGATTTGCAAATCCGGTGAATTTTTGATGGGGAAGTTTTCACGGTACCACTTAACGGTGGGCATTGGTTCGCCATCGAATTCCACCTCAAATTTAGCCTGCTCGTTTTCGAACACACGGCATGGTTGTATCTTCTTGGTGAACACTGGTGGTTTCGAGGGTTGCACGGGTCCCTTGACAACGCGCTCCTGCACGGTGCCCTTATGCTCCATTTCCGTAGTTTCGGTAGCAGTAATCTTGCGTGTAATCTCCAAATCGCCAACAACTTCCTTCTGTGTTTGTTGTTGCTTATTCATAAAGACTTCACGTCCATGCACCGAGGATTCAGCGGGTTCAACTGGTGGTTTATTTACAATCTTCTTAGCAGCTGCCGTGGTTGTTGTTGTGGACTGCTCTTCCCTAAAAATTAAAATGTATGGAGGGAAGATACTTAGCATCGCTTCATTGAAAGTGAAATTTTGTGTTTTGTAAACTTACAGATTCTCTTCGTAGGACTTGGCCATGCCCTTGGCAGCAGAACTCTGCACAACCTTCTCGCCGGGTATCGCATATTGATGAGTTTCCTTGCGCAAATTGGTCTCCTTCAGCAATTGCTCGGTTTCTAATTCTTGCAATTTACTATAGTAATCCTCACTGCGTTTGGCATTAACGGTTTGTTGCCATTCGGGTGTTTCGGGTTTGAGTTGTTTGGGTTTCAAGTGTTCAACACCCTTTAGTGGTTTACCTTGATCGGCCAAATATTGTTTGCGCTCATCGAATATCTTCTCCAGCTCGGTTTCTTGGCGTTCCTTCTGATAAGCAGTTAGCTCATAGTCATACCAAGCTGTAGGCAGGAAAATTAGTAGATACGGTGAATCAAGTAGTCGGTATATATTTTTGTGGGTATTTATAAATTACAGCTTTAAAGCAATACTTAGAATTACGCAGAAAGTAGTAGTAAAACTTTAAGCGAAAAAAAACTAAAATATACATTTTACTAATTTACGTTTAACGATCCGAGGTTGGTTCTAACATAGTGGATCTTACCTGGTTTCGGAACATTTGACGTTTAAAAACTAATTTGGAACAAACATGCATATATTTTACATTTCTTTCAGTTAATGGTTTAATTTGAGCTTCAAATTATATGTGAGAGCTTAAAATCTAGATTTGAGCTTTCAAATTTTATGTGAGGGATCCAAAAATTGGTTTACGTTATGATTTTTGGATCATGCATCATTTCATATTAAAGTATCTTTCTTCGGATATGTATGGTTTCTTATAGCATTAAAGGCTTTATTAAAGTTCTGTAATCAACGAATTTTCTCAAACTTGAACTTCTACCTTCTTACTCATAGTATTATGTAAATACTGCTTGACATTTTATAAGAAGTTTACTTTGATAAAGCCAACATTTTTAAAGATCCTCATTTTAATGAGGTATTAAACTATTATTCACCACTTTTTTGATCACATCGACCTAATGTTTTTCTAAATCATAGAATAGCCGTCTTCGATTCGCAATTTTTCTGCTGCTCGCTAATTTTAGGGGCAAAAAGCTTATATCTAAAATCAATTAAAAAGTTTTTTGATTGAAGCTTGGGTGGCTAATATAAAAAGCTATACACAGCTATGGTAGTTTATTCGGTTTATGCTAGTTGCCTGTTTGATTCGTCACTTTTCAAATACTGGCGAATCGAAGATGGCTAATGATAATGCTTAAATTTATCACAAACGAATTCATGCAAGAAACATGCAAATACTTAAAAAAAAAAAAGTTAAAAGACGAGTTGTGATTTGGTGATTTATGGTTCAGAGAAAGCATGCAATTAAGCCTTCATTGAAGTTGGGGCTAATGTTATGATAAAGATAGGTCTTTGAGTGAATGGATGTTTTTTTTATTTTATAAATTCGTGAATTATAAATTCACGATACTAAATTAAATGGTTTTGAAAATACCCAAAAATATTTAAAACATATAGAAAGGTATATCGTTCGACGGATAGTGAACGAGCACATAGTAAAGAAAGACAGCGATAGAGAGAGAAAGAGAGCGTTTGTGTAAAGCAAAGTGAAAGATAAAGACAGAGAGTGCATGAGCGAACTCTTCCAACATGCCTCAAAAAAGCTTGTGATTTTCGAAAATTATACAAAAAAGTAAACAACATTTTTACCAAAAATCTCTACAGCACACTGCAAAAAACCATGTTAAGTACAAAATACTCACTGATTATACACTAAACCAAACAAGTACTACATAGACATTTACAACATTACTGCTTTTAATGACACACAGAGTATATAATTATAAACCTTAGCGTTGCATCGAAACTCCGCATTGAGTCAGCTAGAGACGTTGCGCTCATCCAAAAGCGTCAGCAGGCTGGAGTGGTAGTACTTCGTGGATAGAAAGCAGCTTGGACGTGTAATTTTTTGGGGATTTTCTCGGAGAAGGATATATCAGGATATATGGCATTTAGGAGTCGGTATGGGAGTTTTTTCAGATCTCATTGTGTGTGTAGGAAGCACTTGCGTGTTTGTGTGTGTTGATTTAAATAATAACTATGGTACTTAACGGTAATTCGCTATTTTGAAAATTGTCAGAATATTGCTTACGCTCTGAGTTTTGATGTTCTTAACTTTTTGTAGAGAGAGCGACAGTAGTATAGTGCTACTCGTTGGTGATTGTTAAATTGTAGTTTTGAGTAGCCTTATATAATATTTGGGTTGAAATATTTTTTTTGTATATATTACATATATGTATATTCGCATTTACGAAAATTTGTGTCGAGTTGTTGGAAATTTTTTTTAAATTTTTATAAAGACTAAAATAAATGCGGTTCTGTCAGTGCTCTGGAGTATTGTGGCTATCACAAATGCAATAATCGTTTGTGTGCTTGGAAAGAGTCTTAAGCTTGCAAGTTTTTGAAACACGCTGATTTTTACCGTTAGCATTTTGAAAAATGCTTACATTTAGGATTACCTATTGGTTACCTATTGCTTTGAATATATTTTTGAGCGTGTTTAGTTTGGTCAAATATAATAAAATACGCTTCCAATGGTGGTTTTTTGGTTGTGGTCGTGGTGAAAATGTTTATGTATATATATACAATGCTTAATGTATTTTTTGTTATTGAAAAAGTAGTAAATTTGAATTTGTTTCAAAAGAGAACACCTATAAACTACATTCGTTTGTGAGTATTGAAAAATAAATGCGTATATATATATATTACAAAGTCTTTTTGTTATTGTTTTTGGAGTGCATAACTGTCTATACTAGTGTTTAAAAATATTTTTATTTTTTAATTTTGTTTTTATAAACTAATTTCGTATTAGAAAAGCTAAGAGTAGTTGTGTTAATTTCTGTAGTGCTATGTAAGTAAATGTACATAAGGTATCCAGCGTGTACTTACGACGTGGTGAATTCTTTAATACACCGCGATAATCATCTGAACGTTCGACCACATTCAGTTCGGTGGTGGCGATCGATTCGCCAACCGAATTTCTAGCGATCACTTCGACTTTGCCTGTGTCGTATTGTCGTGTTTTTGGAATATCCAAATGGAACATTCCATCGTTCGTTAGCTTGTAACGTGAGCCCTGTTTGTTATGAAAGAATTGCCGTTAGTAACTGTTATCATAATTACTATTTCGTTTTTTTTTTATTGTGTTGACTTACATGCACAACGGTGTGTCCGTTGATGAGCCACATAACTCTGGGACGTGGATGGCCAGTTACACGTACACAGAAACGTGCGGGTTCGCCCTCCTCAACGGTTTGTGGTTCTAATTTGCTGACGAAAGTTGGTTTGGTTCGTGGTTTTGCATCGGGATCGACCTCCTCTGGTACACTGTGAAAATAATATTTTGATAACGAGATTGTTAATGTTTGAGAAATTTTGAAAGTTTTTCTTAGATTTTCGTTTTTCATTGACTAGGAAAGTTCACAATCAGAAAATTCCTAGGACACTAGTTTTAAGGAAATTAATTTTTCAAAGTCTATCGAATAATCGAAATCTATCTATTGTTTAATAAGGCAATATTTAATTTAGTTTCTTAAAAAAATTTATCTCTTCTTTTTTTATTATACTATGTATTATTTTCTAAAAATTTGGTGTAAAAAATTAAGTTTGTCAATTTTTTTTAAATCAATATGGCAACTCTGCCAAACCGAATATTGTTATTAAAAATTCTATATATTATTTTCAAAAAATTTGGTGTGCAAAATTAAGTTTGTCAATTGTTTTTGAAAAAATATGGCAACTCTGCTAACATCATTATTGTTCTTAAAGATACTATATATTATTTTCTAAAAATTTGGTTTAAAAAACTAATTTTGCACCTTTTTTATTTGATAAAAAATGGCAGCGCTGCTAATACGATATTAGATATAGAGATATCTAATTGAGAGAATCGGTACTTTATTTAATTGATATTAGTAATTAATTATGGTTGAAATTAAAAAATAGTGTTGCCAGACCGAATTACATTTTTTAAGATATTTTATTGGTAATGAAAAAAATTCAATATTAAAATTTTTTAATAAAAATATGGCAACACTGTTTGTTAATATTGAAGAAATTTTGAAGTGGTACCTCTACATTTGCATATTGTGATAATGTTTAATTATATGAATGTAAATCTGTATTAAAATAGTTAGAATGGCAACCCGAATTTTTTGGTTGATGAATTACAGAGGTTTTAAAAAGCTTTTGAAAATCAGTTATCAAAAAACTTCATTTTACAAATGACTACTTCACTTGCTAAATTATAAATCAGATAAATTTTGAAAAAGGCGGCAACTCCTAACAGCCATACTGTTTATAAACTACCATTTATTATAAAAAAATAAAATAAACCGGTATTCAGTTAAGCACGTTACTTACACTTGCCAAGATGCTTCCATTTCGCGAATGCGCTGTATAGATGTCTCCTGCATATGAGCTGGCAGCTGTGAGTCGTAGACAATGCCAGGCTTGCCAGAGATCTTAATGATTGCGCGAGTCTCATCCTTGCCGTAGAGATTGGTGGCACGGCACACATATTCGCCGCTGTCCTCCGGATAGACCCAGCCAAAGTTCATGGCCACATAACCGAAATCGTAGATAGGTTGGAAGCGATTCTCTGCGAGATGCGAAGTAAAAAGTTAGCGAAAATGTATAGTTTTCGAAACCTTTAGAGAAAACTGATACTCACTGTACAACAATGGCTTGCCGTTGAAGAACCATTCAACCTTCATGTTCGGATCACCAACTGGCGCCAATTGGCATTCAAATTTAGTTTTTGCCATTTCGGTAAGTGTGGTCTGATCCTTGATTTGTGTAACGAAGCGTGGTGGTTGCTTGCGATCCGGATCGAAGAGATCATCTTCAGTCAGGTGCACTTCTGAAGTATATTTCTTAATGGTGGCCTCCATTTGAGTGAGTGTTTCATTGGGTTTCATGCCACGTGGCACTTGGTTTTGCAGCATAATTGTTGGTAGTTCTTTAAGCAGAAAATAAATGGTCATTAGTTAAATATTTTGGAGTATTACTCTGTGCTGTCTACTTACTCTTGCATGAAATTGTCGCCTTGGTGCGCGCCTCGCCATGTTTGTTCACCGCACGGCAAACATATTCGCCAGAGTCTTCAGCGTAGACGTAAAGAATATCAAGTGACACATAACCCATATCGAAAATGGTTCTGTAACGGTGACCACTGGGCAACAACTTGCCATTGCGATACCATTCCACACGTAAATTGGGATCGGTTTTCGGTTCCACTTGGCACTCGAAGCGCATGGGTTCGGATTCTTCAGCGGTTACATTTTGAATTTCCGTAATGAATTCTGGTGGGCCGAAATCGGGTTCCTCAATCCTGGGTACATCGGGTATGCGACCACGTTCAAGTTCCTTCAACTTCTCAGCCGTCATGCCATCAGGTAATTGTGTATCATACACAATGCTATGCTTACTCTTGCAAGTAACCTTGGCAGTGGTGGTGGCAGTGCCCCATTTGTTGGTGGCGCGACAAGTGTACTCACCAGCATCGCGTATATAAATGTAGTCGATATCCATAGCGATGAAGCCAAAATCGTTGAGCTGATGTACACGAGAGCCAGTGGGCATAGGACGCCCATTGTAGAACCAGTCAATGCGCATGGTGGGATCGCCAACAGGTTCAACGCGACAATCGAAGTGTATTGGACCACCTTCGGGCACATCGAGGTTATCCTTAATTTCCTCAATGAATTTAGGTGGATTTGGTTGCTCCTCATCGATGATGATTTCTTCACGTTTATGCATGCTCTCCTCCAATTTCTGTAAGCTTTCAGTACCGGTGCGGAAGTTCGAAGGCAATTGCGGTTCTACGATAATGCCTTGACGGCCTTTGACTTGCAATTTGCATGAAACTGTCGCCTCACCATGTTTATTGGTGGCCTTGCAAGTGTACAAACCGGTATCACGTTGATAACAACCGGCAATTTCCAAAATGACAAAACCAAAATCATTGATTGTCTTGATGCGCGAACCAGCCCACAAAGCTTTACCATTGTGGAACCAATCGACACGCATGCTTGGATCATTAACTGGCTGCAAGCGGCATTCGAAGTGTGCCAGCGAATTTTCGGTGATGACCATATCAAATGGTGTTGTAATAAATTCTGGTGGCTTGCCACTGTCATCTTCAGGCACGAATTCTGTGCTTCGTCCACCCAGACCCTCAAGTTCGGCAATACGATCAATAGTACCTTCCATACCCTTGGGCAGTTGAGATTCCATGATAATGCTGCGTTTGCCTTGTATCTTCATGGTGGCAGTGGTTACAGCCTCACCGTATTCATTGATAGCACGGCAAGAATATTCGCCAGAGTCCTCGGGATAAACAGGTGAGATCTCCAAAATAACAAAACCGAAGTCGCAGAATGTGCGGAAACGTGAGCCAGCTTTAAGTGGACGTCCATTCCAGAACCATTCAACGCGCAAGCGTGGATCGTCGGTGGGTGTGACGCGTGCCTCGAAATGTGCATTCTCGCCTTCACGCATATTGTCGATATTCTCGAGTGGTACGGTGAAAACGGGTGCTTTGCCCTTGGTTTCCTCAACAGTTTCGTCGCGTGTACGAACCATGCTGTATTCGAGGTTAGCGATCTTCTCCAAACCGCCTTCCATGCCCTGTAGAAGTGTATAAGAATAAAGGAGAAAGTCACTATTTTGACCTCTTTTTAAGAAATTTTAATTTGAAATACTTACTCGTGGCAGTTGTGAGTCCAGAATCAAGTTGGCCTTGGAAGTGCACTTCAGCGTGGCGCGTGTCACATCTTCACCGTACTTGTTGACGGCGCGGCATTCATATACACCGGAATTTTCTTCGTAACAATACAAGATGTCCAAGATTACAATGCCGAAATCGTGGAAGGTGCGGAAACGATGACCATGTGGCAACTTCTTACCATTGAAATACCATTCGACCTTAAGATCTGGATCGGTGACCGGTGTAAGACGTGCTTCAAAGTGCGCACTCTGTCCCTCAACCAGTTTTGTGATATCAGCAATTTGTGTAATAAATTTAGGTGGTTCAGTGACCACTGGTGCACCGGTATCAGCCTGTTGTCCTTGTGGGCATTCAAGTTCACGAATTCTTGGCAGTGAATCAGGTTGCAAACTGTCATAGAAGACGCCACCACGACCGCCGCAGTTGAGTGTAGCGCGTGTGAAATCTTCACCATACTTATTGTAGGCGCGGCACATATACTCACCACTGTCGTGGTCTTGCAAATAAGCAATATCCAAAACAACATAACCGAAATCGGATACGGTCTTAATGCGGTTGGAGTGGCGTAACAGTTTTCCGTTGTGATACCACTCAACTTTAAGTTCAGGATCATTGACTGGTATGAGTGTGCACTCGAAATGAGCCGACTGTCCATCCTTGAGTCCCTCCAATGATTGAATGTGTGAGGTGAAACGTGGTTTCTGTCCACGCGGCTTTTCAACACACTCAAGAACGCAGCTAATTTCAGCGCTGCCATATTTATTGGTGGCACGACAAGTGTAGGTGCCTGAGTCTTCGATCTTGGTGCCAAGAATTTCCAAAGCTACCATGCCGAAAGCGTAGATGGTGCGCACACGATGACTAGCCTCCAAAACTTTACCATTATAGAACCATTCAATGACCATACTTTGGTCACCAGTTGGCACAAGATTGGCTTCGTAGTGAGCAATCTCACCCTCACCAACATCCTTGATGTCAATGAATTCGGTGGTGAAGCGTGGTGCCATACCTTCTTCTGGTTTCTCTGGTTTTGTGCCATCCTTACGTAGTGATTCTTCCAAGTCTTGAATTTGTTCCAAACCTTCAGCACCCTTTGGATGTTGTGTTTTCTCGATAATGCTTTCCTTGCTAGTGCAGAAGATGGTGGTAGTGGTGAAGGCTTCGCCAGCCTTGTTGTATGCCTTGCATGTGTAAATACCTTGATCGCGTTCGTAGACCTCAGTTAAGTCCATGGTGACGAAACCGAATTCACTAGTCATCTTGAAACGTGAGCCATGTTGTAGAATCTTGCCGTTGAAGTACCATTCAATGAAGAGATTGGGATCTTCCTTAGGTTCAACATTACCTTCCAAATGTAAGGCTTGTGCCTCTGAGAGATGGAACTCAGCTTGCAATGGTTTGGTCCAAACTGGTGCTGGATATTGGGTTTCGGGCTTAGAAACTTGCCGCGAATAACGATTGGCCAATTCTTCTTCAGTTTCTCTAACAGCCTCCAAACCGGCTTCACCTTGTGGATGTTGAGTGTCCAAGTAGAAGGTCTTACCACCTGTGCACTTGAGTGTGCCAGATGTAGTGGCTGAACCCTTGCTGTTAGTTGCTTTGAGCGTGTAGACACCACTATTCTCTGGATAGGTGTTCGATAAGTCCAAAGCGCAATAGCCGAAGTCATAAATTGACTTAAATTTAGCGGCAGCTTGTAGCGGTTGTCCATTGTAGGACCATTCAATTTGCATTGTTGGGTCACGAGAGGGCTCGACCATCGATTCGAAACGTACATTATCGCCCTCCTTACATTCGATATTATTCAAATGTGTGATAAACACAGGCACTTCGTAAACCGGTTCTGGTGCCTCAGGGCGTCCTGGTTTGGGTGCTTCCAATTCTCCAATGCGTGGCAAAGAGTCTGGATGTAGTGACTCACCTTGCAACCAATGACGATCTTCAATCTTGAGACTGCATGTCGATACAGCTTCACCAATTTGGTTGGTGGCCTTGCAAGTGTAAATGGCAGAGTCATCAGAACGTAATCCATTAACCGAGAGTGTAACCAAGCCAAAGTCGAAGGTACTGCGTATACGGGAGCCAGTGGTAAGTGAAATACCATTTTTGAACCATTCAATACGCAAGTTTGGATCGGCACGTGGCTCAACTTGAGCTTCGAGCAGTACATGTTGACCTTCTGAGAGCTTATCGTAACTCTGTAAGTGTGTAGTAAAGACTGGAGCCTGTTGTGGTGTTGTGTCTACAAACATTTCTGGTACACGGTTCATGGCAGCCTCCTTCAGACGAATGGCTTCCCACGATTCGGGAATCAAAGGTTCGCCGGCAATGTTAGATTTGGTTTTAACTTTCATAGCGGTAGAGGAGACAGCTTCTCCGGCTGCATTATAAGCGCGGCACATGTATACACCAGCATCCTCAGGCACCACTGCGTTAATGTCGAGTGTAACGAAACCGAAATCGTGTGTGGTGCGTAGACGTGAGCCCATTTGCAGCTCAACACCGTTGATATACCATTCGAATTTCAGTGATGGATCACCAACTGGTACAACGCGTGCCTCGAAGTGTGCATGTTGACCCTCCCATAACTCTGATGGGCCGGTAAGTAATTGCGTGAATATTGGCTTCTCGAAAGCACGTTCTGGTTCTTCAGCACGTGGTGCGGATGGGCGTTCAAGTTGATGGATACGGCTGATACTATCTGGATGTTGGGTATCCATTTGAATTGAGGCTTCAGAAACTACACGCATAGATGCGGTAGTGACTGCTTCACCCAATGGATTGACAGCGCGACACATGTAAACACCTTCATCTTCTTTGCGAATATGTGAAATATCCAGAGAGACAAATCCGAAGTCATGTTGCTTGGTTATACGTGAGCTATCCTCAATGATCTTCTCATTGCGATACCATTCCACCTTTAGATTTGGATCGCCAACCGGTATAAGGCGGCACTCGAAGTGTGCAGTTTGATGTTCATTAATGCGATCGATATTTTGCAGTGGTTGAGTAAACACTGGACGTTGACGGGTGCCAGGTGTTTCTACTTCGGGACGTTGGAATGGAGCGTTCGATTCAAGTTTACGAATCTTCTCCAAACCTTCAGGATGTTGACTTTCCGAAATAATAGTACCACGTGCGTTAACCTTCAAGCTAGTTGAAGAAACGCATTGACCCAAATTGTTGATAGCACGGACGGAATATTCACCAGCATCTTCTGGGACTGCGTGTGTAATATCCAAAGAAACATAACCGAAATCGAAAGTAATGTGGAAGCGTGAAGCCGATGGCAGTGGCTTGCCATTGTGATAGAACTCAATGCGCAAATTGGGATCATGAACGGGCGCAACCTGTGCCTCAAAGTGCGCAGTTTGACCCTCAAAGATCTCGGTGGTGCCGCGAAGTTCGACTGTGAAGTGTGGTGGGCCGATAGGCAAATCACCAGGTTCGGTGCGTGCCGGTGCAGACTTAGATTCCAATTTTTGGATTTTCTCCAAAGCAATTGGATGCTGGGTGTCCAGAATCATGCTGCGTCGGTTCAATATACGCACATTGCAGGTGTTGACAGCCTCACCAAGCAAATTTGTAGCTTTGCACATGTAGGTACCAGTATCTTCACCATAGACATACAATATATCCAAAGCGACATAACCGAAATCGTGTGTAGTTCTAAAGCGGTGACCAGTTGGCAACTGTTTGCCATTGCAGAACCATTCAATCTTCAAGTTAGGGTCATTAATTGGTTCGACACGACACTCCAGATGAGCATGTTCGCCTTCCTTGAGATGTTCCAAGTTGCTGAGCGGTGTTAAGAATATCGGTTTTTGACCCTTCTCTTCCACTACGGCTTTAGTGGGCGGTGCATAATTCTCAAGTTGGCGAATCTTCTCCAAACGCTGGGCATCCATAGTGTCGAGGTCCAATGTCTTATTTGCTGTAAATAAATTAGTTGCTTAACAAGTTATCTCATTGTGCTTGTGATCGACACCTACCTGTTACGTTTACAGCACAAGTCGTGACAGCTTCCCCTACGGCATTCTTAGCCTTGCACATGTAAGTGCCTGTATCTTCAGCATGTGTGTATAAAATATCTAAAGCGACGAAGCCGAAATCGTATGTGGTCTTGAAGCGATGACCGGTTTGAATGGGCGTGCCATTGCAATACCATTCCACCTTCATGGTTGGATCATTCACAGGTGTTAAGGTGGCTTCCAGATGTACGGGTGTGCCTTCATTCACATTAGCATTGCGTAATGGGCGTCCGAATTGTGGACGTTCGGCCAAGAATTGATCTTCTTCGACCTTTCGTTGATAGCGCGACTCATCTTCCAAGTGCTGGATCTTTTGCAAAGCTTCCTCGTGTTGTGTTTCACGAATGATGCCTGACCTCGACTGTACATTGAGGTTAATAGAGTTGACAGCTTCGCCCAAGTTGTTGGTAACACGGCAGGTGTATTCACCACTATCCTCAGCATAAACGGTAAGGATATCCAAAGCGGCGAAACCAAAGTCGTAAGTGGTGCGGAAACGATGACCTGTGCTCAACGCCTTGCCATTGTGGAACCATTCCACTTTAAGGTTGGGATCAGGATATGGTTCTATTCGGCATTCGTAGTGCGCGCTCTGGCCTTCAACCAAGTTGGTCGGGCCAATTAGTTTCGTGACAAAACGTGGTGGTTGGCTAACCACATATTCTTCCTCTTCGCGGCGTTGATACCGACTGTGGTCTTCTAGTTGATGTATTTTATGCATAGCCGCCTCATGTTGAGTTTCTAGTTGAATCGAAGTCTTTGATTGCACAATGAGCGAAGCTGAGGTAACAGCCTGCCCGAGTTCGTTGACAGCACGGCAAGTGTAAGTGCCTGAGTCTTCTGGATTCACATACTTCATATTGAATGCAACATAACCGAAATCGTGCATTGTGGTGGTGCGATTTGAAGCCTCAATGGGTTGTCCATTACGCAACCATTCAACCTTCAGGTGTGGATCACCAACGGGTATCAAGCGTGCTTCAAAGTGTACGGCTTGACCTTCGGCGACGCGTACATCGCGCACAGGCAAAGTAAAAACTGGTGCCTGGTTGACAACCTCCTCTTGTACGCTGATGCGTTGACGTTTAGCGCCATCTTCCAAATGTTGTAGGCGTGGCAAAGCGCTCTCATGTTGTGATTCCAAGTAGATGGATTTTTTGGTGTGAACAATAGCAACAGCTGAGGTTATGGCTTCACCGACAGCATTGAAGGCACGGCAAGTGTAAGTGCCAGCATCTTCGGGCAAACAGGACATAATGTCCAAAGCTACGAAACCAAAGTTGTTGGTTTCAGTAAAGCGCGAGCCAGATTTCAATGGTAAGTTGTTGTGATACCATTCGACACGCATGGTTGGATCCGACACCGGAATCAATCGGCATTCGAAATGTGCGCGCTGATTTTCCTTAATTTCGACATTCTTCAAAGAAGTGGTAAAGACTGGCGCTTGCTTGGTAGTTTCATCGATTTCTTCACGACGCGAATAGCGCGAACGATCCTCCAAATAATGGATCTGCTCGAGACCGGCTTCATTTTGTGTAACAGTAACAATTTGTTCACTGCTGCGACATTGTAATTCTACACGCGTCTCATCGGAGCCAATCAAATTGACGGCACGGCAAGTGTAAATACCAGAATCCTCAGAAATCAAATCAACAATGTCCAAAGCTACATAACCAAAATCATGAATGGGACGGAAGCGATGACCGACTGTGATGGGACGACCGTTCTTAAACCACTCAACCTTCAGGTTAGGATCGGTAACAGGTTCGATTTTACATTCGAAATGAGCATGCCCACCCTCACGTGTATTGGTCAGACTCTTGGGGTGTGTAAGGAAACGTGGACGTACATTAACTATCTCATCAACGAATTCACTACGACGATAACGTGAGGAATCCTCCAAATAAGCAATCTTCTGTAGACCAGATTCGTTCTGTGTTTCCAAGATTAGATCGCTCTTAGCAATGATGCGTACGGAGCACGAGGTAACGGCTTCACCAAGCTGATTACGTGCCTGGCAGGTATACACACCTGAATCAACGGCATAGCAGCCGAGCAAATCGAGCGCAACATAGTCAAACTCATATGCTGGACGGAAACGATGACCAGTCTTAACGGGCTTACCATTAACAAACCACTCAACGCGCATGCTGGGATCACCTACCGGCTGTAAGCGGCATTCCAAATGTACATTCGTGCCCTCAACAGTTTCGATATTATGTAGCGGACGTGTGAATTGTGGTGCCTGCATAATGGTGATGTCTTCTTCGACATGATGGCGACGACGTGTGGAGTCTTCGAGTTGGTGAATCTGCTCCAACGACATTTCGTTTTGTGTTTCGGTCACAACATCCGACCGATCAATAATACGTACACATGAAGAGGTGTGTGCTGAGCCCAAATGATTCGTGGCGCGGCAGGTATACTCGCCTGAGTCGGCTGCAATGGCCTGTACAATATCCAATGCAACGAAACCGAAGTCATAGTAAGTGCGGAAGCGTGAGCCTACGGTAATGGGGCGGCCATTGTGGAACCACTCTACACGCATGGTGGGATCACCCATTGGCTCTAGACGGCATTCCAAATGTATATTTTTGCCTTCGTGAATCGGTTTGTGATCGGAGAGTGGTTGCACAAAGATTGGCTTCGACTTGGAGATCTCTTCGATGTCATAATGAGGCTCAACAAATGGTTTGTTTTCTAAGTTTTGAGTCTTTTCGTAAAGACCGCGGTGCATGCTAGATGTATCTATGCTGGAACGAGCTGTAGAACAATGAAAAAATTTATTAGATCTAATGCTTCAGAAATCTTTTGAGCAGAATTTCAACTTACTTTCTACTACCATTGTTCCTTGCAACTGTGCTTCACCTAACTTATTTCTGGCTACAACAGTGTACACGCCTGCATCTTCGGCACGTACTTGTGAGATATCTAGAGCCACATAACCGAAGTCGTGGTAGGTTTGTATACGTGTGGCTGCGCTAATGGCACGTCCATTATGGTACCATTCAATTTGCAAGCTAAGATCGCTTTGTGGCTCGACACGTGCTTCGAAGTGAGCTCGTTGACCCTCCAAAATCTTGTTGGTGCCCTTCATTGGACCAAGGAAGCGTGGTATTTGTGTAACCTTGGTCTCTTCCTCCTCAGTGCGTCCGTAACGCGCTGAGTCCTCCAAGTGTTGTAGCTTCTCCAAACCACCGGGATGTTGAGAATCGGAGACGATATCCTTCTTTGAAAGAACGGTCAATTGTGCGGTGGTTGTATCTTGACCGATGGCATTGTAAGCGCGGCAAGTGTAAGTGCCGGCATCATAAATTGTCAGTTGCTTAATGGTTAGTGCAACATAGCCAAAGTTGAAGAAGGTTGTGCTACGTGAGCTAGCTTCAAGCGGTTGACCATCCTTCAGCCATTCCACACGCATAGTAGCATCACCAATGGGCTCAAGACGTGCCTCAAAGTGAGCGTGTGCGCCCTCACGTATGTCCAATTGATTTTGGATTGGACTTTTGAATTGGGGTGGCGCAATTGGTTCAGGCACCTCCTGTACATGACGACGCTGCTGGGATTTCCTGTAGTCCTCCAGCTCTTCAACCTTCTCAATATAACGTTGTTGTTCGGGTATGCCCAAGTCGGCGGTTACTTCGGAACGTATGTTCACACGGATGTTCGAAGTACTGGTGGCTTCGCCCACACGATTAACTGCACGCACTGTATACGAACCAGCATCTTCAGCCCGTAGGTGCAAGATGTTTAGGGAGACGTAGCCGAAGTTGAAGATTGCAGTGATTCGCGAGCTCGCAGTTATCGGACGGCCATCCTTGTACCATTCGACACGCATGGTGGGATCATTAACCGGTGTAACTTGAGCTTCAAAGTGCACATTTTTACCCTCCTCGAAATCGCCCAAATCTCTTAATGGACGAATAAATACGGGTGCTTGCTTCATGAGTTCCTCAGAGCTCTCCTGACGCTGATAGCGTGAGTAATCCTCCAATTGATTGATGTATTGCAAACTATTTGGATTCTGAGAGCTTTGCTCGATAGAGGGACGCTGAATGACAGAGAGAATTGCACGGGATTCGGCAACACCGGCCGCATTGGTGACGCGACACATGTACTCACCGGAGTCGTGTGTCATAATGCTTAAAAGATCAAGCGCTATGAAACCAAACTTAAATACAGAGGTAGCGCGTGAGCCTACATGAGACAGGGAGAGTTAAATTAATATAGGAAAAAATTAATTTGGTTGTATGCTGTTAACTTACTTGCTGCCAATGGTTGCCCATTCAGGTACCATTCTACGACCATAGTTGGATCACCAACAGGTTCGATGCGTGCCTCCATATGCACTCTGTTACCTTCGACCTGTTGCACATTTTGCAATGGTATAATAAATTGTGGTGGTGGGTAGACACGGTCTTCCTCACCAGGGCGCAAGTGTGGCTTTGCGCGTTCTACATGACGTAGGTAAATTATCTCTGGACCAGGCACGGGCCTTTAGTGTTGAAAAGAGAAAGTGACAAAATTAAGATATTGCAAGTTACATATATACTAAATGTTGGAATTAGTTTACTCACTCTGGTTCGATGACTTTCGTTGGACGTGGCAAATTGAGACGTCTTTGCTCAGGCGTTGGTTGTTCTCTGGGTACTTCTACATAGAGTCTAGCACGATTCGCAGATGAACCGGCAATGTTTTGTGCTGTGCATTGGTACCAGCCGGCATCGGTGGCTTTGACGCGTGGAATTTCCAAGCATGTAGCGCCACCATCAATACCGATATAACGTTCAGCAGTCGAATTAATCTGCACACCATCCTTTTGCCATGTAATGCGTGGCACGGGTGTACCAATGGCGTTGGCGCTCATAGTGATGGGTTCACCTTCACGTACGGTCATTGTGCTGAAGCGTTGCACAAATTGTGGTGCGACAACTTGTTCCTTCTCCAACACATTCAATTGCGCTTCGATGGCAACGTCACCAGCCTTATTGCGCGCCAAGCACTGTACTGCGCCACTATCCAAACGGCTAACACTGGTAATCATCAGCGAGTGACTACCGGATTCGTTGACAAGTATTTTATGCGACACATCATCTTTGACAGGACGACCATTGATCAGCCAAATAACCTCCGGATAGGGATTACCAGTCACACGACAATCAAAACGTGTCATGCGTCCCTCGGTAACCTCGCGATCAGTGTAACCCTTAACGAAGGTAGGTGGTAAGGCTTTACCAGCTTCCAATTGCTCAGCCGTCGCATCGACCGGCTTCGGTTCGTGTGTGGTTTCGGCAGCTGGTTCGACAGCCAAAACGGCCGAAGAGACTACACAACCCTGTGTATTCTCGGCGAGCAATGTATAATGACCAGCATCCTGGTAGGTAGCATTCTTAACACGCAACGTTGCTATACCACTGGAATAAGTGGTTTCGTATTTTTGCGATGCTACCAAACGTTGTCCATTATGGAACCAAGTTAGGCGTGGCTTGGGATTAGAGCCAACCTTAGCGCTGAAAACAGCATCAGAACCTTCAATAAGTTTCGAGTTGCGTGGTTTCTGACTAATTTGTGGCGCATGTGCTGGACCCATGGTACGATCCAATTCTTGCGTCAAATATTGATCCAGCTCGTATGCCGAACGACGTGTAATAGCCTCACGATATTGTACTTCACGTAACAAACGATACTCAAATGTATCGACACGGAACTCCTCCTCGACGGAAGTGTACGAATAGCCGTTGGTATACAATGATTTTTCGAATTTTTGCACAGGCTGCAGTACAGGCATTGCTGCGCCCTCTGGCTGAATGTAAACACTGCATATGGCCTCACCATATTGATTGCGTGCGGTGCATGTGTATTCACCTTCGTCGCCGGGTCCGATTTGATTAATCAGTAGCGACACTTCACCGGTGGCCTCATTGTAGCTCATACGAAACTTTTGCGACTCGAGAAGTGGTGCGCCTTTTCGGGTCCAAGAAACGAATGGCTTTGGATTGCCACGGAGTTTACCCTCGAACAGGGCATTGCCGCCCTGAGCGAAACGGGCATTCTTGAAAATTTGCTCGAAGATCGGTGGTGAAATATCGCCTTGACCGTAGACGTGAGTCAGTGCGGGCGGAGTGTAGGCACCGCCTGCGCCAACATGTTGTACTGTAAGAGAATAGAGAATTTAAGAAATCAATTAGTTTTATTTAGAAATCGTGGCTTTATGCTTACAAGAGAAGCAGCGGAAATATTTTCTTAAGAATTTGCGAATAAAATGCGCACCATTTTTCATGATGGAATCATTTAAAGAGCAGCGGTTCTTTACTGAGAATTTGGACAAGCTCTAAAAGCTTGTTTAGAATTTTCACGGAAAATTTTTGTTTACGTGCCGGAAAAAGAATATTTAGAATAGGGGAGAATTTTGAAATGAAAATTTTAAAACTGTCTATAAATTCAAAATCAAAATAAGAAAATTGAAAAAAAAAAGTTGAAAGTTGAAAATCAAAATAAGAAAATTGAAAAAAAAAGTTGAAAGGAAATAAAAAATTTCGTACTCAAAACAAGAGTTTCCAAAATATAGGGTTTTTAAATAAATTTGAGGGCATATATATTATATACATACATATATGATATGGGATATGTATGTGCCATACATATATATGTAGTATATCCTACATAGTTTACAAGTAGTATGTGTGAAAATAAGAGAGTAGGGGCTCTTAAAGTCTTAAAAATTTTTTTTTTTAAGTTCGAGTGCCCCGAGGCGCATTGCTCTTGACTGCCAATGTCACTATTTGGGAATTTTTTAGTATCGCCTTTTCATCTTATTTTCTAAGACTACCAATGAACGCTTCCCCAATTTATGACTCACCGCTGTGTTGTTTTTGTTTTTTAGATTGCTAAAAAGTTCATTACAATTCGGCTCACTTTTCATGTTATTATTTTCAATTGCGAAAATAACATCCTTAAAAATAGCCACAACATTGCTTGAATTAATAATGGGAGATTTCGAATTCGAAACAGCTGATCTGGAATTCTCTCTCGCATACTCGCACTGAAGGTAAGTATTGCGCAGGTGCTAACAGCTGTTTGTCGCCACATAAAAGAGTAAAGTACTCGTTTGATTGAAAATTTTTTGGAAATCTTCTGCTTCAACTAAGCGTCCGTGTGTTAGAGCGAGTTGAATATATATAACACATTAAAGCAATTTACATAGAGCATATTTTTTATTTAGTCTCTTCGCATTTTTGAAGACACCTATTTTTATTTTGTCTATGTGTATTTAGTGCGACCAAATATATTGACCCACTTTTCTGATTGATGGCTCTTTGGGTGTGAAGGGCCGGGCCAATAGTTGACAAGGTACTAGAATGCGCCGGTGTGATGAGTTTATGTGTGTCAAGTGGTTGACGGAACGAGTGTCGGCATGTGGAATGTGACCTATTTTTAGATACTTTTCCATTGTGATTTCTCATTGAGCAATTTTCAAATTCTAATATGTGTAAAATGTAATTTTGAAAGTAGCACATTTTTCTGAAGAACTTTTATAGGTTTTCTAACTTTTGTGCGGTTGGTTTTTTAGAAAATTATCAAAACCAATAAAATTATTAAAATATTGAGAGCTATTAAAACGTATTTACATATTTTTCGAAACAAAACGGGTTACTTTAAGTCAACGTGGGGCCTCTGGACAATCAAATTTACTCAATTAACAATTTAAATGTGCGTGTTCGATTCGCCACATCACCTCTTGCACATATTTGCTTGGGGCTAACGTTCAAAGTTATTCATTCTGACTTAATTTTATAACTTAGTACTAAATCTGTTGCATCAGAAAAATTAAAAACAAGTAAGGATTGCCATTGTTTGGGGCGGGTCGGCCGTTGAGTCATTATTAAGCCTTCATAGATTCTGTAGGTTAAATGCAAAAAATCCTTATAAAATTTATAAGAGTAGTGTACTTTTTTAATTCCATTAAATTACACCATTGGGAACTTGAATACAATTAAGATAATACTTTCGCAGCTTTTCTAATTACACATGCGAGGAATATTTTCAGTCAATCAGTAAATTATCTGCTTAAACGAGTTTTGGTTAATTGAATCTTGCGTTAATTTATTTATAAAACTATATATAGTTATCGCGGATATTCACTCTATTTTTTGATTCGAAAGGATTCTCATGAAAATCTGGAGTCTTAATAGGTATAAATATCAATAATATTGAACTGTTAGAAGAAAATTAATAAATTTGGTATATCTTGAATAGGGTTCTATGAAAATAGTTCCAATTTGAAAGAAAAAAATATCTGTTTAAAAATATCAATTTTTTGTTTATGAAAAACAGGTCGAAACGTATTTCTCAATTGAAGGTTGACAAAGGAATCGTAAACATTAGGAATTCTTGTTTACGAAAAGGTTTATACGTATTTTTTTCGAGCGTTGAAATTTTGAGAACCCAAAATTTTTCATATTACGTCGAAACACAACAAAAATAGAAATATGGTTCCAATATTTTGCATTAAAGAACAAAACAAAAAAAAAAAAAAAAATGAGAATATGTTCCTTATTTTTGAGGTATCGATCTTGATGAAATTGTGCACACGCAGTTTTCCTTCCAAAAAGCGGCTCGAACGCAATCGAGTCCTTGTTTATTATAGTTTCGGTGCAAACGAAGTTAACGTATTTTATTGTTTTTAATTGAAGTTTACAAATTTATTAAACGCTCTTAATAATTTTTTAAAAATAAAGTATAAATAAAAATATCATATAATAGAAAATAACAATAAGTAAATGAAAATGTGAAATAATATTAAAAACTTATCGGTTTTAGTCATAAAAGGTCTGAATAAACAGACACTAAACTGAAACTCCATACTTGTAACTATTTAATTTAGAATGAGAGAAATGGCTTATATTTTAACAAAATTTCTGTGACAACCTCCATCTTTATGATAATATTTACTTTGGTCTTTCTTGAAAAATTCCATTATGACCGATTTATATATATTTATTGCTTATTTAAATATGTATATCTCAACGTTAAATTTAAAATTGGCATAAAATGAATAATCTGAAGACTACTTAGACGAGAAATAATACAAATATGTCTAGATCATAGTTTAGTGACGATTTTTTAACCCCTAAAAATAATTTTTTTTTTTTTTGGAAATCAAAAATTAAATTATCTTTAGGAATTAAATTTTTATTTCAAAAAAGAAATTTTTCCAATAAATATGAACGATATTAAACTTCTATTTATGACAGGGCCGCGTCAAAATGCGCATTCGTCACCAATTATCCTTTCAAATGGCTAATCAAACAATTCATCATCGGTGCCAAGTGTGGTCAACTTATGAGCGTTGGGCAAGTGCCAACTCATCACACTGCCAACGACGAACAGTCACCGGCAAAATGGCAAGAGCGACCTTGTAGCGCTGAGCAATGCAATATCCGAAAAAGCTCATTGACACCAATACATAGAGGCATTTGAGAAAATTAAGTGGTGTGAGTCATAATATTTTTCTCAAACATTTATGTATTATATACATACATATATGCATACATATATGCATATTGGTATATATTGTATGTAAGCGGTAAATATTTATGTGTCAACAAACCTATGTACTAATTTGCATATATTAGTATGTACTTATCTACATATTATACTTATGTACAGTTTATCATATATGTATACCATAAGCGTTGTAGTTATGTACATTTGTATATGAAGCTGCATTTTTGGCAAGCTGACAAATCGCTCGGTGATGAGTGGACACCATGACAATCCACCACAAAATAAATATGTGTTTTATGTATAAGTTTAGCTGCAGAGATTCTAAATTTTCCAATTGATTCATTCCACAAATGACTGTGCTGATGCAAACAGCGCAGAAATGCTTTTAGAATGTGATTTTTGAGTGGAGGTGGTAATTATTTTCTAATAAAATTTTGTTTATGGCTTATTTCCTAAAGTAATTAATACAAATATACATTTTTTAATTTTTTTTTTTTTGATTTTTGAGACAATAAAAGTATGTTTTCATATGTAGGTTCTGTAAATTTTAAGATTAGTTTTTCGTATTTATGTGATATTTACACATTTGTGGCGAAAAAATTTAATTTTTAATTTTTATTTTGCCAATGAATTATGAGTTCATATGAACCAAAATATAATCAAAACGTTTATTGTTAATTAAAAAGGGTAATAAAATAGATATCCTACGGTAGACCACATTTGGTTTATGAACTTTGGCTCCTAAATAATATTTTAATGATTTTGAACGAAATGGTTAATTTAATTTTTTGCATATACCAAAATAATGGAAGATATTTAAGGCAACAGATAGTAAGTTATTTTTGTATTAAAGAAAATTAAACTAAATTAATAAAAAAATGCAAAATAACTTATCATCAAAAAATCGAAACTGAGTTTTTTATTGCTTACGACTCAGTACATTAGATTACATATACATATGTATGCAGCATAAATGTGTCAGACATAACCAATATATAACCATTTTATAAATCAAAAATAAATTAAAGTCATAATAATTAAAAATGATAAATAATGGAACTGAAAGGGGATGTAAGGTTTTCATGGTGAAAAGCGAATTTATTTCTTAAATATGGATTGAGTAATTTTAAACGGACCTTTTGTGCATTCGGACCCTGCATATTATTTGACAATATATGATACTTTTTTCTGTAATTTTTTTTTAGTTTATTAGACGTCTTTTTCTCAAAACTACTTTTCCAAAGACCTGACAGATTAATTTCAAATTTTCTAGACATTTTTGGCATATAAAATGGCGGAACTTTTTAGTGGAAAATAGCAGTTTTCACTTTAAATGGCCGCCAAAAATTTTTTAATCCCAAAAAAAAAAAAGTTATAGACGATGGGGGGAAGATTTGAGTAATTTTCTTGGTTTTTTATTTTCGGATAGTCTCCAGCCACGTTATGGAGAACAACGCCACCAGCTTTTTTTTTAAAGTGGTTCTGGGGAAGCTGTGTTACCGGCTTATGCTTCAATATTTATGCATGAAAAAAATACCCTAGAATGGCAAAAATACGGTCAATAATTAACAAGAGGTCCGAATAAAATTATTATATTACTCATATTTAAAAAATACCTAAAAATTATTTCTTTTTTTTTTACCTTTAAAACCTTACCCCTATAATGAAATATATTTTATTTGAAAATGTACAAATAGGGGTATCATATAGTAGTATAAACATATAAATTATAACGAACCGAAAACCTAGCGTTCAGAATTGTAATTGGGTTAACTAATTTTTGTATGTAATCCAAATACGAGTACAATTTTTCAAACAAGTGTAAAAATTACTGATTTTGTGCGTTTTGATATGTTGTGAGCATCCTAAAAGCATAAAATTTTTCAAAAAATAGGCAAATGGATGAAAGTTGTCTATTTTGAAAATTTGCTCAAAAAAAGTTGGTTATAAAAGGCTTAAGCAACATTTTTAGCTGAAGGAATTATAATTTCTTGTTTGAACTTTCAGAACTAGAACTTCTTTTGCTCGAAGTTCACCATAACTCAAACTCTTACACTGCCAGTAGAAGTCAAATTTCATACAAATTTCTTTCCATAACTCGAATTCTCTCTAAGTCGAAGTGTTTTTGTGGATTACTCGAAGTATCTGTAGCTCGGAAGTTTGTTTTATAAATTATGGTGACAATTAGTTCATCTATATATAATTTGAAAAATATTATAATTCGACTTTCATATGAAAGTTTTTTTCGGAAACCAATTCGCCGTTATGAAGTTATTAAAGGTATTCTAACAACTTTTTGCTGGCGAGTTAAAAATATTTTCAAAAATTAAAGTTATAAAGTTCTTGAAAAAAAAAAAAATATTTAGTTTGTAACTTTAAATAACTTTTGAATGATGGGTTTTCTAAAGTGGATAATTTTTTTTAGAGAATTTAATATCCTACAAATATGAGAGAAGAGATATATTTTCAAATATTACATATAAAAGAGTAGATTATGAGATATGAATTTTTCTTTCCAATAATAAGCAATAAATATTAGGAGACAATTAGATTAGATAAATAAATGAGGATTGCAGAGGTTTAAGAGCTATTTTTTGAAGTTTCTACCAATCGATTACTCATAGTGGAAATTGGAAAAAATTAACGAATATTTAGACCTAAGGTGTAAAAATTCAAAAGAAAATAAAAGTTAATTAAAGCATTTTAATATAAAATAATTATACAAATTAAATGTAAATAAAATATAGTAAAATAAATAAGATAAAATGGAATAGAAAAATTGTAAAATAAGGTAAAATAAAAGAAACCTAAATTAAAAAGAATTTAAAAATATTAAAAATGACTTCAAATCAAAAACGAAATTTTAGAAAATTTATGAAATATAAGAAGTGCTTTAAATAAAATA
>NW_017536163.1:337148-338957 GCF_001853355.1 Bactrocera latifrons | reverse complement strand
TTATAAATATTAAAGCAAAATTTAAAAGTATTAAAAATGACTTCAATTAAAAAAAAAAAAAATTATTAAATAGAGAAAAGTACTTGTAAGAAACAACAAAAAGATTTGAAATTGCAAAAAAATTCAAATTCAAATAATTTATTAAGTATAGCTCAGCTTTCTTTGAATAAATTCTGCAAACCAAAAATGATCACTCATTCGACTAATTTATGACAAATATTAAACATTTTATTATGCTAATATTGGCATCTCTTATAAAACTTGCTCGTAATAGTAAACCTTTTTAAAAGAGACTGAATGCTTACTTATAAAAATTGTATAAACGAATTTCGAAATCAGACACAAGGGCGCATCCTTTACGCCTAATTTTATGCACTAAATTTAATGCATACTGCGATTAAACACGCAAATATTGCAAAAACATTTCTGACAAAGCACAAAGTTTAGCATTTTCGTGTTGCTCAACTGACCTCTTTGCTGAGTGACTTGCTGACTCTGGACGGTGCGCTGTTCGGTACGGCTAATCCTTTGCTGCTGCTGTACGCTCGAGAATTGTTGTTGGCTCGAGTATTGTTGTGTTTCCTGATGCGATTGCATTTGCGTTTGCTGGTGTTGCTGTTGTTGTTGCTGCTGCTGCTGCTGCTGCAACTGTTGCTGGTACGGATTCGAATTTTCTCGTTGCATTTTCGTTATATAACACTATATTGCATTTAAAAATGATAACTGATTGATTTTGAGTGATCTGATCGCAGCTGTAACTGACTATATGTATATATTCGTTTGTAGTAAACTCACTGGCTGTTACAATTAATCGGATAGATTGAGACTGGCTAATTATTTGTTGGCTTGCGGTGCGATGCAATCCAACAATAATATTACCACTTAAATGTATCTATCCGATTTTAAACACTATTCCAGTTATGGATACGACGTTTGCGATATATATTTTTGAAACGCTGCTGCTGCTGCTGCTTTGTATTGACTGCTTTTTCCACTATATATATATATATATTTATGTTTGACTTTTTCAAAATTTCACTTCAAACGGATTTATCTTGCTTTTTGTAGGCGCTAAAAAAGAGGAAATAGAGATTATGGCATTTAAACACTGCGATTTTGGGGTGCAAAAACACTGTATTGATACAGAAAATAAAATCTTTGAGAAATAATTTTATTTTTAAATATTTTTGCACTGTTATTTTAGTTTCAGTTGCTAGCGTGCGTTCGTTTTGCACATTTTTCCTGCGTTCGTTTTGGCTTTCACACACTTTTGCTTGCTAAAAATATCAAATTTTCTTTTCGACGATCACTTTTCACTTGACATTTTTATACATATATACATATGTATATTGTTTGCTCACAATTTCCGACTCGCACAAACCACCGCGTTGAGTTCGTCGCAAACGTTCCGGCAGTGCGAAATTTCCGTGTGTAAGGCCACAGAGAAAGTTGTTTAGTGTATTTTATTGGATGAAAATTTCTATTTTCGAAATATAATTTCGGCGCAGGCCGTCCTTTTCGCATTCCTTGGCGGCTAGCTATACTCCATCTCATTTGTGTACGAAAATATACGAAAATATAACACCGAACACTTTTATGCCGCACCAACACAAACACAAACAAGTGCCGCTATGCGCTCAAACATACAAATAAATACAGGCGCAAGTGTAGCGAGCAGCTAGTGGCTTCATATTTTTCAGTGGCTATTTTTAAAAATTGACAAACTTTTGTAAAAATTTAAATGAACTGAAAACTGCTTTAAAAAATTGAATAAAATTTTTTAGAAATAATTTTTTTAAGAATTTTTTT